>NC_138774.1:4189606-4364606 GCF_965119305.1 Pelophylax lessonae | reverse complement strand
TCATTAATTTTGTTCATGTTTGAAAAAGGCATGTGTATCAGCAAACTTTTAATCCAAAGACATGAACAAAATACAAAAGATGCCCCATAAAGTCAATATGTAGCAATATTGTGAGCTAAAGCTCTATTTGTTTGTTGGGCATACTTTGCTAATTAGCCAAGTATAAGGGATATATATATATATACCTTCAGTTAAATGTGTAGTAAAATGGTAACACTTGGCCATACCCATATGGAAGAAAAGGTAGTATTTGCAATATATTTCTAAAAACATTCTTTGGAAACACATAAAATATTGTCAAAATTGTGACATTTCCTTGATATGTGTGAAATGCTAATAATCTTTCTTTGAAATATGTTTTACATCTATTTTTTTTCTATCTGACGACCAATTCCCCAATGTAATATTTTGTGGGTTTTTTCAGAGAATGTGGATGTTCTATATAAACACTGTAGATTTGACTGCTATGATTTCGGAGTTAGCAGGAAAGGTGTATGGAATGTGATGGTGTTTACTAAAGGATCCCTTGTTGGAAGTGTGCATGTTTTTCCAATTCCGCCGGTTTTTGCCATTTTCTATGGGCGAGACAGCGGATTTGCAAGCGGTATTCAAAAAAAAATTGACCCAAAATCGCGCTGGCGAAATTTTTTGAGCCAATTTGACGTTGCGCATGCGCACATTCGCGAGTTCGCAGCTCGCGGCTGGAGGAGCTGTTTAACCTTTCCACACTTTCGCAGATATCTCTCTTTCTAAGTCAGTTTTTGAGATTTTTTAAACGCAAGTCATCTCCAAATTGACTTCCACACCTTCCACAGTGATTTGGGATTTTTGGGGGTACAGGGGAAAATTTGGCTAAACTTTAGTCGAGCTTTTAGCTGGCGTGGTTTTAAGTCGCGCTCTGACCATATTGCATCTTAATGAATCTCACACTAGGCGCTATTTTCCGCCCGCCGTTCTTTGAATGCCAATTTCAGACTTAAATAATCGCCGCTTCGCAAAATCACGCCGAAACGCCAATTCGCCGTACTATGAATCAGGCCCATAGTGTATATAGAGAGGCGCCCCAATACTTTTGGTAATATAGTGTATATAGAGAGGCGTCCCAATACTTTTGGTAATATAGTGTATATAGAGAGGCGTCCCAATACTTTTGGTAATATAGTGTATATAGAGAGGCGTCCCAATACTTTTGGTAATATAGTGTATATAGAGAGGCGTCCCAATACTTTTGGTAATATAGTGGATGTGAACCTATAGGCCTAAATCCATTTATTGTTTCTTTGTGTCAGAGAATTCCAGCCATGTGCAATGGAAATGTCAGCTTATAGAGTAAAATCTTTATAAAGAAGTCAAACGTTCCCTTCGCTGCGTCATTCCCGGTTTCCTGGGGGTGGTTATTAGTAATGGGCTGTAGAAGACATTTATCATCTCCAGGTAGAGTTCGCTCTCCAGGTCTAAGTAAACGAACCGTTCCAACGCGGTAATGAGGGAGGAAACGCGTGTCCCCTGTGGGTCTGAGCAGAGGTCAACTGGATAGAAGGAGAGAAGGAAGGAAGAAGAAAGGGAGTATAGAGGGAAGGAAAGAACGAGGTCATTCCTCCTGGGTCCCGAGAGTCCATCAAAGAGTAGCCATGGATCCCACCTTGGATCAGCTTTGGGTTGGGTATCATGGAGTGTGACAATGAGTTCATCTTTCACCAGAACCCAATTTAATTTGTGTACATCATAGGCTACACATACCCATAGATCCCAACTGTCCCGGATTTGGAGGGACTGTCCCGCATTTGGAACAAAGTCAATCTGTCCCTCTTTCCTCCTCATTTGTCCCTCATTTTGCTCTGATCTATAGAGTTGTATATAAAATGCCCTTTTTATCTTTCAGAAAAGTTTTTCCAGTGCTAAACCTTTACTCCAATTGCAGAATTGCTGCATTTGTAAATTCAAAATCCAATATAAAGGAATAGGAATGGGTTAAAAAAAAAAAAAAAAAAAAGCACATGTGGGTTTAACTAATCATTGTCAGGGCTTTTTTTCAGCGGGAACGCGGGGGAACGCAGTTCCGGCACCTCCAGCACTGAATGTATTTAATAGGAAGGGGTTCAGGGTCCATTGATGCTAGATGCTGGGGGATCTATTGTTGCTTGAGGGGATGTATTTTTATGGGGTGGGTGGGGGGGTTTATTGTTGCTAAGGAGGTCTATTGTTGCTGTGGGGGGATTAAATGTTGCTGGGAGGGATCTAGTGATGCTGGCTGCAAGGAAATCTGTTGCTGCTGGGGGGGGGGGTCTATTTTTGCTGGGTGCGAGGGGTATTTTGTTTGGGGTGGTCCATTGTTGCTTGGGGGATCTATTGTTGCTGACTGCAGAGGATCTATTTTACTGATTTTCTTGTTATCAACAAATTCCATACAAATTACTTAATATAATAAATGTTACTTGGTTCTGTATTCTCTAAAAGGGCCGGTACTGGGAGGAGGGTAGGGGGTGGAACCAAGGAATGGTGCAGGGGGTGGGTAGGGGGTGGAGACAAGGGGTGACTCTCAAAGGGGGAGTTCCTGCACCTATTTTCTGAGAAAAAAAGCCCTGATCATTATGTTTGTATATTTCTTCTTTAACCGGTTGCCAACCACCCCCCCCCTTTTTTTTTACTGTGGCAGGGTGGCTCTCCTGGGCAAACCGACGTAGACCCACTCGGCAGCGGGGAAGCCGATGCATGGGGCAGGTGGCTCCGATTGCCGCCTGACACCCGCGATCGCTTGGTTGCCATGCACAGCTGCACCGGATTCTGTCTGCTCCAGTCTTACTAAATTCCTCCCAATGTTAATAAAGACAAAAATGATACTTTGTAACAAATGTAAGAAAATACGACTAAGGATGAAACTTTCTGCTTTGCAGTGAAGATGTGCAGGAAAATCACATTCAGGGCGCGTACAAACCTGGACTCAGTGCTGGAAACCCGAGTACATACCTGGACTCAGTGCTGGAAACCCGAGTACATACCTGGACTCAGTGCTGGAAACCCGAGTACATACCTGGACTCAGTGCTGGAAACCTGAGTACATACCAGAACTCTGTGCTGGAAACCCGAGTACATACCTGGACTCAGTGGTGGAAACCCGAGTACATACCTGGACTCAGTGCTGGAAACCCGAGTACGTACCTGGACTCAGTGATGGAAACCCGAGTACATACCTGGACTCAGTGCTGGAAACCTGAGTACATACCAGAACTCTGTGCTGGAAACCCGAGTACATACCTGGACTCAGTGCTGGAAACCCGAGTACATACCTGGACTCAGTGATGGAAACCCGAGTACATACCTGGACTCAGTGATGGAAACCCGAGTACATACCTGGACTCAGTGCTGGAAACCCGAGTACATACCTGAACTCGGTGCTGGAAACCCGAGTACATACCTGGACTCAGTGCTGGAAACCCGAGTACATACCTGGACTCAGTGCTGGAAACCCGAGTACATACCAGAACTCGGTGCTGGAAACCCGAGTACATACCTGGACTCAGTGCTGGAAACCCGAGTACATACCAGAACTCGGTGCTGGAAACCCGAGTACATACCTGGACTCAGTGCTGGAAACCCACGTACATACCTGGACTCAGTGCTGGAAACCCGAGTACATACCTGAACTCGGTGCTGGAAACCCGAGTACATACCTGGACTCAGTGCTGGAAACCCGAGTACATACCTGGACTCAGTGCTGGAAACCCACGTACATACCTGGACTCAGTGCTGGAAACCCGAGTACATACCTGGACTCAGTGCTGGAAACCCGAGTACATACCAGAACTCGGTGCTGGAAACCCGAGTACATACCTGGACTCAGTGATGGAAACCCGAGTACATACCTGGACTCAGTGCTGGAAACCCATGTACATACCTGGACTCAGTGCTGGAAACCCACGTACATACCTGGACTCAGTGCTGGAAACCCGAGTACATACCTGAACTCGGTGCTGGAAACCCGAGTACATACCTGGACTCAGTGCTGGAAACCCACGTACATACCTGGACTCAGTGCTGGAAACCCGAGTACATACCTGGACTCAGTGCTGGAAACCCGAGTACATACCTGGACTCAGTGCTGGAAACCCACGTACATACCTGGACTCAGTGCTGGAAACCCGAGTACATACCTGAACTCGGTGCTGGAAACCCGAGTACATACCTGGACTCAGTGCTGGAAACCCGAGTACATACCTGGACTCAGTGCTGGAAACCCGAGTACATACCTGGACTCAGTGCTGGAAACCCGAGTACATACCTGGACTCAGTGCTGGAAACCCGAGTACATACCAGAACTCGGTGCTGGAAACCTGAGTACATACCTGAACTCGGTGCTGGAAACCCGAGTACATACCTGGACTCAGTGCTGGAAACCCGAGTACATACCTGGACTCAGTGCTGGAAACCCGAGTACATACCTGAACTCGGTGCTGGAAACCCGAGTACATACCTGGACTCAGTGCTGGAAACCCGAGTACATACCTGGACTCGGTGCTGGAAACCAGCATACATACATGGACTCAGTGCTGGGAACCCGAGTACATACCTGGACTCAGTGCTGGAAACCCTCGTTCCATAGCGGTGCACTTGTGATCTGCAGCGGGTGTCAGTGCAATGCTAACGACACCCCAGATGCAGGTTGCTAATGCAATGGGTTCGCCTGCACTGGATTGCATCGTACAGAGGTAATATGCGATCAGTTTTTTCTGCGTTTTGTAATATAGTGCAGGCACTACTTTTGGTGTAGTCCGCTGCGATTCAAGCCCACTCAAATGAGTCGCACTGCACTTGGATCGCATGTGAATGGCACTGCTGTGATCTGGCCCCATAATTCACACAGGCTTCCAAGATGCTGCATTTCGATGCATACAGTGCATAGTTTTGTGTGCATCTAGACGCAGCACTATAGGAATATTTAGGACCATACACACAGCTGTATGCAGGGCTGGGACAAGGGGTGGGCAGGAGGGAAAGCTGCCCTGGGCACTGTGGTTTCATGTGAGATCGGCGGGGGGGGGGGGGAGTGATGCTGAGAGGAAATTGAGGGAGAAGGGATTGGTTGGGTGGTGCAATCTTGGGGGGGGGGGTGGCTGGGGGTGAGAATTGCTAGGAGTTGTAATTTTGGGGGATTTGTGTTGGTAAGGGGGGATGGGGAGAGGATTTTTGCTAGGAGGAGGGATTTGTGCTAGAAGAGGTAATATGGTGAAGGGGGAAGAGAATTGTTCTAGGAGGAAATTTTTGTTTGGGGGGGGGGATTAGTGCTAGGAGGGGGGATTTTTGCTAGGAGGGGGGATTTGGAGGGGGGTTTGTGCTAGAAGAGGTGATATGGTGAAGAAGGAAGAGAATTTTTCTAGGAGGGAAATTTTCGTTGGGGGGGATTTGTGCTAGGAGGGGGGATTTGGAGGGTTTTGTGTTAGAGGAGGTGATATGGTAAAGAAGGAAGAGAATTGTTGTAGGAGGGAAATGTTTGTTTGGGGGGGATTTGTGCTAGGAGGGGGGATTTTTTTTTTTGGGGGGGGGGGGGGTTGTGCTAGAATAGGTGATATGGTGAAGGGGGGAAGAGAATTGTTCTAGGAGGAATTTTTTGTTTGGGGGGGATTTGTGCTAGAAGAGGTGATATGGTGAAGGGGAAGAGAATTGTTCTAGGAGGAAATTTTTGTTTGGGGGGGGGGGGGGGAATTAGTGCTAGGAGGGGGGATTTTTGCTAGGAGGGGGGATTTGGAGGGGGGTTTGTGCTAGAAGAGGTGATATGGTGAAGAAGGAAGAGAATTTTTCTAGGTGGGAAATTTTCGTTGGGGGGGGATTTGTGCTAGGAGGGGGGATTTGGAGGGTTTTGTGTTAGAGGAGGTGATATGGTGAACATGGAAGAGAATTGTTTTATGAGGGAAATATTTGTTTGGGGGGGATTTGTGCTAGGAGGGGGGATTTTTTTTTTTGGGGGGGGGGGGGGTTGTGCTAGAATAGGTGATATGGTGAAGGGGGGAAGAGAATTGTTCTAGGAGGAATTTTTTGTTTGGGGGGGGGATTTGTGCTAGAAGAGGTGATATGGTGAAGAAGGAAGAGAATTGTTGCAGGAGGGAAATGTTTGTTTGGGGGGATTTCTTCTAGGAGAGGGGATTTGGGAGGTTTGTGTTAGAAGAGGTGATATAGTAAAGGGGGGGAGAGAATTGTTCTAGGAGGAAATTTTGTTTGGGGGGGGGGGGATTTGTGCTAGAAGAGGCGATATGGTGAAGAAGGAAGAGAATTGTTCTGGGAGGGAAACTTTTGTTGGGGGGGGGTGGGATTTGGGGGGGGGGGGTTGTGCTAGAAGAGGTGATATGGTGAAGGGGGAAGAAAATTGTACAAGGAGGGAAATTTTTGTTTGGGGGGATTTATGCTAGGAGGGGGGATTTGTGCTAGAAGAGGTGATATGGTGAAGGGGAAGAGAATTGTTCTAGGAGGGAAATGTTTGTTTGGGGGGGGGATTTTTGTTAGGAGGGGGGATTTGTGCTAGGAGGGGTGATATGGTGAAGAAGGGAGAGAATTGTTGCAGGAGGGAAATGTTTGTTTGGGGGGGATTTCTGCTAGCAGGGGGGATTTGGGAGGTTTGTGTTAGAAGAGGTCATATGGTAAAGGGGGGGGGGGGGAGAATTGTTCTAGGAGGACATTTTGTTTGGGGGGGGGGGGGTTGTGCTAGAAGAGGTGATATGGTGAAGGAACAGAGTTGTTCTAGGAGGGAAATGTTTGTTTGAGGGGGATTTGTGCTTGGAGGGGGGGTTTGGGGGGGGATTTGTGCTAGGAGAGGTGATATAATGAAGGGGGAAGAGAATTGTTCTAGGAGGGAATTTTTTGTTTGGGGAGGGGGGGGGGGTGGTACTAGAAGGGGAAATTTAGGGTGTGAATCTGTGCGAGGAGGGGGGATTTGGAGTGGGGGGATTTATACTCTGGAAAATAATGCTTAGGGTAAAGCACGCTCAATTTTTTTGGTGGGGATTTTTGCTGACACATAATGGTCATACATGTTGGGGGGGGGGGGCGTTTGGCATGTTTGCCCTGGGCTCTAGATTGCCTTGTCCAGGCATTGGCTTTAACCCTTTGATCACTCCCCTGATGTTAAACCCTTCCCTGCCAGTGTCATTAGTACAGTGACAGTACTGATCACTGTATTGGTGTCACTGGTTCCCACAAAGTGTCAGTTAGTGTCTGATTTGTCCGACACAATATCGCAGTCCCGCTATAGGCCGCTGGTTGCTGCCACCACCCTCCATTGCTTCTACCGCCTCGCCTGTGCGATCGGGGAGCCGGAGAAGGAATCCGTCGCCGGCGGACCAGATGGTCCCCAGCAGTCTCTATGACTCTCGGAGGTCCGGGCACAATGTTATGACGTCACGCCTGGCCTAGCGTTTGTAAATGCTGCTGGAAAGCCGAGATCGTTTTTTTCTTTTTTTTTTTTGGATCTCAGGCTTTCCAGCCTGTAGGAGAGATGTGAGGTCTTATTGACCCCCGATCTCTCCATAAGGAGGACTCGTCATGCACTATTCCTATTAGGCCCTGTTCACATAGGGGCGATCCGACTTGGGGGGGCGACCTCCGAGGTCGCGGTGTGAGCAGCGCGCCGCGACCTCGGAGCGGCCGCCACGGACTTCATAACGTTGAAGTCTATGGCGGTCGCCTCCGGGTCGCCCCAAACAAGCTCCGGACCCTTTTTCTAAGTCGGAGCGACTTGTGTCGCTCCTATTAGAACGGGTCCGCAGCTTCTCTATGGAAGGCGACCTACGGCGACCTGTGAGGTGACCAGGTCGCCTCACATGTCGCCTTAGTGTGAACGGGGACTTACAAGGGGATGTTTACATTCCTTGTATATAATAGGAATAAAAGTGATCAAAAAATAAAGGGAAAGTGTAAAAATAAAAAAGTCAAAATAAAATAAGCAATAAAAAAAAAAAAAAAAAGGATGGCTCCATTGCATACACAAAATATCAGAAATGGAAGAATTGATACATATTTATCGGGACACTCCGACTAAATTTAGCAAGAAATGGCAACGTTGGACTCATTTCCAGAAGACTGCAGAATTTTCTCAATTAACCACTTAAGCCCCGGAAGATTTTACCCCCTTCCTGACCAGGGCCTATTTTGCGATTCGGCACTGCATGATTTTAACGGACAATTGCGCGGTCGTGCGATGCTGTACCTAAACGAAATTGATGTCCTTTTTTTCCCCACAAACAGAGCTTTCTTTTGGTGGTATTTGATCACCTGTGCGAATTTTACTTTTTGCACTATAAACAAAAAAAGAGCGTCAATTTTGCAAAAATAACAATATTTTTCACATTTTTTTATATGAAATTCCCAAAAAAAAAAATGTAAAAATCAAACTTTAACATTTTCGGCCAATTTGTTTTCTGCTACATATGTTTGGTAAAAAAAAAAAAAAAAAGCGTATTTTGATTGGTTTGCGCAAAAGTTATTGCATTTACTAAGTAAGAGAAAGATTTTGGTCATTTTTGTTATTTTTTTTTTAACAAGTAATGGCGGCGATCTGCGATTTTTTTTGCGGTGCTGTGACATTGCGGCGGACAGATCGGACCCTTGACTGACATTTTTGACACTTTTGGGGTTACCAGTGACATTACTGCAGTAATCAGTGCTATATATATGCACTGTTACTGTAAAAATGACACTGGCAGTGAAGGAGTTAACTGTATTGGAGAGGGAGGGGTTATGTGTGTCCCTAGGGGCGTGTTTCTAACTGTGATTGGCTGTGGCTACATGTGTAAGAACAGTGATCAACGGTCCTACATAGTAGAACCGTCTGATCTCCATTCTTACACAGGGAAGAATGACACTCAGCTTGTTTACATTAGCCGCCTGCCTTTCTTCCGGTGTAACGGATGATCACGAGTGCCCGGCAGACATCAGATCCGCCGGACACACGCGCGGGGGGGGGGGGGTCCGTGACCGTGCGGGAGCGCGCCTCTGGCGGCACGCACTCGCTCCCTAGAGCCTCACAGGCTAGTGACGTAGTACTATGTCACTTTGCCTGTGAGGGGCTGACCGCCGCAGTAAATAGTCGTGCGGCGGTCGGCAAGCGGTTAAAGCGTAAAGAGGTGATCTCTGTACATTGCAAGAATTGAAACAAACTTTGTTGCAGATTCCTTCCTTTTGTTATTCTGAAGAAATCATTGTTTTGTGCTGAGTGGGTCTAATGGGAGTGGTTTCATAATTATCTATCAGCTGTGGCAGCTGCAGGGCTCTAATGAGTAAATCTGCTGGGCCTGCATCTCTTTAGACGTGTTCCTATTGGGAGGATCTCACCAAAAATGACATTATTGTTGCAGGGGATGCCAGAAATCTGACTTGTATCTTAGTGGAGACTTCTGTGAAAATTGGTGAGCCAATCACACAAGCAGGAAATGATGTATCTGGGGGTGTGGTCAGTATACATTCTGTGTACAGAACAGCTCCAGGCGGCCATATTGCATTTTTGGAAAATTACAACAGCTGCAGATTGAAAAGGAAAAGGAATTTTTAATAACATTCAATTACAATCTGATTTGTGTCACAATTGTATACATTATATTGTTTTTTTCTTTACTTTATGATTTTTTCCCCTCACCCCCACAAACAAACTTCCATACACACTTAACCCCCCCCCCCCCCCATCTCAGTCCCCCTCCCCCCCACTTTTTTTTTTTTTTTAACCACTTACCGCATACTGACGTAGGTCTACGTCAGCAAACTTTGCGGTAGTGTACCGGGATGATGCCTCTAGCTAGAGGCATCATTCCGGTACCGTGGTTTGAAGCCGACGGTTGGATTTCCGTCGGTACCGACCGATGCGGCTCGGGAGCCGCTCGATCGGTACCTGGGGGGGCGGGAGGGGACGTCCCCCCCCTCCCGCCGCCTTCCGTGGCTTTGCTCGGGGCTCCCGTCCCACCGGGAGCCCCGAGCACCCAGCCGGCGCGTCCGCCGGCTGGATGGAGTCCCGATGAATGCCGGAAACAGCATCGATCGGGGCTCCGTTGACGTAACCCGGAGGCGGCGTCCATGACGTCACTTCCGGGTTAGTGTGCTGCAAAAGGCGGCAAATTTAAAAATCGGCTGTATGCAAAAACGCCGTTTTCGGCGTTTTGCATACAGGGAAGTGTAGTGGAGGGGTTTGGGGTCTTTTAGACCCTCGATCCCTCCATAAAGAGTACCTGTCACTACATATTGCTGTCACAAGGGATGTTTACATTGCCTGTGACAGCAATAAAAGTGATGAGATTTTTTTTTTTTTTTTAAACTGTAATAAAGTTAAAAAAATAAATGGGAAAAAAAAAAAAAAAAATTTAGCCGCCCCCGTCACCGTTAGCTCGCGCACAAAAAAAAACGTATACGCAAGTCGAGCCGCAAATGAAATCGCTGTTCAAACCACACATGTGAGGTATCGCCGCGATCGCCAGAGTGTGAGCAATAATTTAAAAAAAAGAGCTACACTCTACCTCAAAACTGGTAACCGTTAAATAAATTTAAAGCGTCGCAGATTGAGATCTCTATTGACAGTAGTTTGTCGACATCCCACGGGGGGGGCGCAATTTTAAACCGTAACATGTTGGGTATCTATTTACTCGGCGTGACATGTTCTTTCACAATATACAAAAAAAATGGGCTAACTTTACTGTTTAGTATTTTTTAAATGCAGTGAAATGTGATTTTTCAAAATTTTTCCAAAAAATGGCGCTTTATAGACCGCTGCGCAAATACCGCGTGACAAAAATTATTGCAATGACCGACATTTTATTCTCCAGAGTCTTTGCTAAAATAATATATATAATGTTTGGGGGTTCTAAGTTGTTTTCTAGGAAAAAATACTGGTTTTAACGTGTGAACAAAAAGTGTCCGAAATAGGGCTGGGGCTTAAGTAGTTAATTTGCTTATTTCTGTTTTTTTTTCAATGGTATTGCTACACTTGAACATCTATCAGACCCATCCACATACAGACTATATTTCAGGTTTGCTCCTTTATAATCCTACTGTACCCCTCCATTGTTATCATGGTTACTGATCAAACGTTGTGAATGATTATCGTACATTTCCACCACGGCTTAAACAGGGCTTCCCCTTACCCCCAAAATCTATGTTCCCCCAGGAAAATTTGCTATACATTTTTGTGTAATGTCTGTTTTTATTCATTGTACATTGTACCCTTTTTTTGATTTTTTTTTTTCCCTCTCAATAAAAATTGTCTTGGAAAAAAAAAAAAAAAAAAATTTAAGCCCCCCCCCCCATCCCCGCGTGCTCACACACAGAAGTGAACTCATAAGTAGGTCACGCCCACATTTATAAACGGCATTCAAACCACACATGTGAAGTATCGCCGCGATGGTCAGAGTGAGAGCAATAATTCTATCCCTAGACCTTCTCTGTAACTCTAAAATGCTAACCTGTAAAACATTTTAAAGAGTTGCCTATGGAGATTTTTAGGTAACAACGTTTGGCGTTATTCCCCGCGTGCTCGCACGCATAAGTGTACGCATAAATACGACACGCCCACATATGTAAACGGCATTCAATCCACACATGTGAGGTATCGCCGCGAACAATAGAGCGAGAGCAACAATTCTATCCCCCGACCTCCTCTGTAACTCTAAACTGGTAACCTGTAAAAATGTTTAAAGCGTCGCCTATGGAGATTTTTAAGTACCGAAGTTTGGCGTCATTCCACGAGCGTGCGCAATTTTAAAGCATGGCATGTTGGGTATCTATTTACTCAACGTAACATTATCTTTCACATTATAGAAAAGAATTGGGCTAACTTTAGTGTATTCATGAATAAAAAAAAAAAAAACACTAAAGTTAGCCCAATTTTTTGTTGTATAATGTGAAAGATAATGTTACACCGAGTAAATAGATACCCAACATGTCATGCTTTAAAATTGCGCATGGCACCAAATTTCGGTACTTAAAAATGCATTCATAAATAAAAAAAAAAACATTTTTAAGTACCGAAGTTTGGTGCCCTTCCGCGACTGTGCGCAATTTTAAAACGTGACATGTTAGGTTTCTATTTACTCAGCGTAACTTCATCTTTCACATTATACAAAAAAAAAAAAAATTGGGCTAACTTTAGTGTTTTTTAAAAAAAAAAATTATTTTTGAATACATTTTTAAGTACCGAAGTTTGGTGCCATTCCGCGACTGTGCGCAATTTTAAAGCATGACGTGTTGGGTATCTGTTTACTCGGCGTAACATCATATTTCACATTATACAAAAAAATTGGGCTAACTTTAGTGTGTTCATGAATAAAAAAAAAAAAAAACACTAAAGTTTGCCCTTTTTTGTTGTATAATGTGAAAGATAATGTTACACCGAGTAAATAGATACCCAACATGTCACGCTTTAACCACTTGCCGACCGCCGCACGACTATCTACGTCAGCGGTCAGCCCCTCACAGGCAAAGTGACGTAGGGCTACGTCACTAGCTTGTGAGGGTCTAGGGAGTGAGCGCGCGCCGCCGGAGGCGCACTCCCGCGTGGTCACGGACCCCCCCGCGCGTGTGACCGGCGGACCCGATGTCCGCCGGCCACTCTGCGATCGGCGGGGGAGAGGGAGAAAGTCAGGCAGCTTGCCTAAACAAGCTGCCTGTCATTCTCCCCTCTGTATGAGAACTGATCATATGGATCTACTATGTAGATCCGTTGATCACTCTGCATACAGCTGAAGCCACAGCCAATCACAGTTAGAATCACGCCCCTAGGGACACACACAGCCCCTCCCTCTCAAATAAAGTTAACCCCTTCACTACCAGTGTATTTTTACAGTAACAGTGCATATATATAGCACTGATTACTGTAGAAATGTCACTGGTAACCCCAAAAGTGTCAAAAATGTCAGTCAAGGGTCCGATCTGTCCGCCGCAATGTCGCAGTACCGCAAAAAACAAAATCGCAGATCGCCGCCATTACGCGTTAAAATAAAAAACAACAAAAATGACAAAAATCTTTCCCTTAGTTAGTAAACGCAATAACTTTTGCGCAAACCAATCAAAATACGCTTTTTGCGATTTTTTTTTACCAAACATAGGTAGCATAAAACAAATTGACCGAAAATGTTAAAAAATTTTGATTTTTACATTTTTTTGGGGGGGAATTTCATATAAAAAAAAGGGAAAAATATTGCTATTTTTGTTTATAGCGCGTGATCAAAAAATCGCACAGGTGATCAAATACCACCAAAAGAAAGCTCTGTTTGTGGGAAAAAAAGGACGCCAAATTCGTTTAGGTACAGCGTCACACGACCGCGCAATTGTCCGTTAAAGTCACGCAGTGCCGAATCGCAAAATACCCCCTGGTCGTTTAGCAGCCAAATCCTCCGGGGCTTAAGTGGTTAAAATCGCGCACAGTCGCGGAATGGCACCAAACTTCGGTACTTAAAGCGGAGTTCCACCCTGGAATTTTTTTTTTTTTTAAAAAATACCCCCGGGACAGTCAGGGCTAGTGCATTCCACAATGGCTAGCCTCTGATTTGTCCCGGGTTGCACTTACCTGTTAGGACAAATACTTACCTTGTCCAGCGCTGCCATCTCAGATGTGGGCAGCTTGAAGGCAGCGAGATCCTCTTCGGCGTCCTCTTCCGCCTTCTTCGGTCCCACGATGCACTGCGCCGGCCCCGACGTCACTTCCGGGTCGCGCGCGTCCAGAAGCTGTTTAGAAGGGGATGACGCGCGCGCCCCGGAACTGATGTCGGGGCCGGTGCAGGCGCAATGATTCCTGGGAGCGATGACATTCAGCTCCCAGGAATCATTGCAGAGCCAGGAAGTGACGATGGGCCGCGGCCGAGGAAGAAGGAAGTAAGGTAAGTATATTTTCTTTGCTACGAGGTAAGTAAAAAAAAAAAAAAATGTGATTATCCATTTCTTTTTCAGGTGACCCAGAGCGAGAAGATGGAGGTAAGTATAAAATTAGGGTGGAACTCCACTTTAAAAATGCATTCATAAATAAAAAAAATAAAACATTTTTAAGTACTGAAGTTTGGTGCCATTCCGCGACTGTGCGCAATTTTAAAGTGTGACATGTTGGGTATCTAATTACTCAGTGTAACATTATCTTACACATTATATAAATAATTGGGCTAACTTTAGAGTTTTTTTTTTTTACTCATGAATACATTTTTAAGCACGGAAGTTTGACGCCATTCCACAAGTGTGCGCAATTTTAAAGCCTGACATGCTAGGTTTCTATTTACGTTGTGTAATGTCATCCTTCACATTATACAAAAAAATTGGGATAACTTTAGTGTTTTTTTTTATTTTTTATTCATGAATACATTTTTAAGTACTGAAGTTTGGCGCCATTCCATGAGTGTGCGCAATTTTAAAGCGTGACATGCTAGGTATCTATTTACTCAGCGTAACATCATCTTTCACATTATACAAAAAAATTGTGCTAACTTTATTATTTTATTTTTTTTAATTCATGAAACTGTTTCTTTTTTACAAAAAAGACAGGTTTGAAAAATTGCTGCGCAAATACCGTGTGACATAAAAAGTTGCAATGAACGCCATTTTATTCCCTAGGGTCTCTGCTAAAAAAAAGTTTAAAAACATATATAATGTTTGGGGGTTCTGAGTAATTTTCTAGCAAAAAAATGATGATATTTAGTGGGGTTTTTTTTTTTTTTATTCATAAATACATTTTTAAGCACCGAAGTTTGACGCCATTCCACAAGTGTGCGCAATTTCAAAGCGTGACGTGCTAGGTTTCTATTTACGTTGCGTAATATCATCTTTCACATTATACAAAAAAATTGGGCTAACTTTAGTGTTTTTTTTTATTTTTTATTCATGAATACATTTTTAACCACTTAAGCCCCGGAAGATTTTACCCCCTTCCTGACCAGGGGGAATTTTGTGATTCGGCACTGCGTGACTTTAACGGACAATTGCGCGGTCGTGCGACGCTGTATCTAAACGAGTTTGGCGTCCTTTTTTTTCCCACAAACAGAGCTTTCTTTTGGTGGTATTTGATCACCTGTGCGATTTTTTGATCATGCGCTATAAACAAAAAAAGAGCGTAAATTTTGCAAAAATAGCAATATTTTTCACATTTTTTTTATATGAAATTCCCCCCCCAAAAAATCTAAAAATCAAAATTTTTTAACATTTTCGGCCAATTTGTTTTATGCTACATATGTTTGGTAAAAAAAATTGCAAAAAGCGTATTTTGATTGGTTTGCGCAAAAGTTATCGCGTTTACTAACAAAGGGAAAGATTTTTGTCATTTTTGTTGTTTTTTTTTTAACACGTAATGGCGGCGATCTGCGATTTTTTTTGTGGGACTGCGACATTGCGGCGGACAGATCGGACCCTTGACTGACATTTTTGACACTTTTGGGGTTACCAGTGACATTACTACAGTAATCAGTGCTATACATATGCACTGTTACTGTAAAAATACACTGGCAGTGAAGGGGTTAACTTTTTTTGAAAGGGAGGGGCTATGTGTGTCCCTAGGGGCGTGCTTTCTACTGTGATTGGCTGTGGCTTCAGATGTATGAACAGTGATCAACGGTTCTACATAGTAGAACCGTATGATAATCCTTCATACACAGGGGAGAATGACAGGCGGCTTGTTTACATTAGCCGCCTGACTTTCTCCCTCTCCCCCGACAATCGCAGAGTGGCCGGCGGACATCGGGTCCGCCGGTCACACGTGCGGGGGGGGGGTGCGTGGCCATGCCTCCGGCGGCGCGCACTCGCTCCCTAGACCCTCACAAGCTAGCGACGTAGACCTACGTCGCTTTGCCTGTGAGGGGCTGACTGCCGACGTAGATCTGCGTTAGGCAGTCAGCAAGTGATTAAGTACTGAAGTTTCGCACCATTCTGCGGGTGTGCGCAATTTTAAAGCGTGACACGTTGGATATCCATTTACTCAGCGTAACATCATCTTTCACATTATACAAAAAAAATTGTGCTAACTTTAGTGTTTTTTTTTAATTCATGAAACTGTTTTTTTCCCAAAAAATGTGTTTGAAAAATTGCTGTGCAAATACCGCGTGATATAAAAAGTTGCAATGACCGCCATTTTATTTCTTAGGGTCTCTGCTAAAAAAAAAAACATATATAATGTTTGTGGGTTCTGAGTAATTTTCTAGCAAGAAAATTATGATTTTTACATGTAGGCGCGGAGCGGCAGAACTGGCCCGGTATGGAAGTGGTTACTAATTATAATATTTTTGTTGTTATTTTTGATACATTTTATCAGAGAGAAGAAACAAAACCAAGAACAGGAAGTAATGACTGAACCGAGCGATCGCGGCCCCTCTGCCATTTAGTCTCCATTTCACCTCCAGCGGCGCTCGGTTCCTAACCTCGTGAAAGAGACGGGTGAGCGGGATTAAAGCGATCGGCTCGGAGGCGCTCTTTTTTTTTTATTATTATTTTCTATTTCTGTGCCGTAATTCCTCAGATGGAAGCAAAAAAAATATATTTATTTCCAGTGTGGCGAAAACAATTTCGGACGTAATTAAATTGAAATTGGGAGATAAAGAATGAGATTGTACAAAGACTGTTGGTTTACAGCCACGAGGATCCGTCTGTGCCGGTTCCATGACAACGGCGGGGGGACGTTACATTTAATGCTATTATCTACAAATCCACCTCTGAATGCTAATGTGTCTATATTGAGGAAATCAGTTTCTACATCTTCACATGAAATGAATATACATCAAGAATCAGCCGCCAAAAAAAAAAAACAACTTCATTCCCTCCAAGGCTGGCGCAGGATGGAGAACGCAGCGGTGACACGCTCGCCAAACGCTTGGAGTCATAAATGGGCTTTTTTTTTTATAGAAGGTTAAAGTCTTTTTTTTAACAGAAAATGTTTATTCCATCAGTGCCAATGCCAGGTACCTATAGAGCGGCTCTGACTAATTTCCCCAAATAATTCAACCAAAGTCAGTAGAGTGCAGTGAACCCCCTTCCCAACAGCTCCTGGTGGCCCCATTTAACCCCTTCCAAACAACTGCTGGTGGCCCCATTTAACCCCTTCCCAACAACTCCTGGTGGCCCCATTTAACCCCTTCCCAACAACTCCTGGTGGCCCCATTTAATCCCTTCCCAACAGCTCCTGGTGGCCCCATTCAACCCCTTCCCAACAACTCCTGGTGGCCCCATTCAACCCCTTCCCAACAATTCCTGGTGGCCCCATTCAACCCCTTCCCAACAGCTCCTGGTGGCCCCATTCAACCCCTTCCCAACAACTCCTGGTGGCCCCATTTAATCCCTTCCCAACAACTCCAGGTGGCCCAATTTAATCCCTTCCCAACAACTCCTGGTGGCCCCATTTAATCCCTTCCCAACAACTCCTGGTGGCCCCATTCAACCCCTTCCCAACAACTCCTGGTGGCCCCATTTAACCCCTTCCCAACAGCTCCTGGTGGCCCCATTTAACCACTTCCCAACAGCTCCTGGTGGCCCCATTCAACCCCTTCCCAACAACTCCTGGTGGCCCCATTTAATCCCTTCCCAACAGCTCCTGGTTGCCCCATTCAACCCCTTCCCAACAGCTCCTGGTGGCCCCATTTAACCCCTTTCCAACAGCTCCTGGTGGCCTCAGGCAACCCCTTCCCAACAACTCCTGGTGGCCCCATTTAACCCCTTCCCAACAGCTCCTGGTGGCCTCATGCAACCCCTTCCCAACCGCTCCTGGTGGCCCCATTTAACCACTTCCAAACAGCTCCTGGTGGCCCCATTCAACCCCTTCCCAACAGCTCCTGGTGGCCCCATTTAACCCCTTCCCAACAACTCCTGGTGGCCCCATTTAATCCCTTCCCAACAGCTCCTGGTTGCCCCCATTCAACCCCTTCCCAACAGCTCCTGGTGGCCCCATTTAACCCCTTTCCAACAGCTCCTGGTGGCCTCAGGCAACCCCTTCCCAACAACTCCTGGTGGCCCCATTTAACCCCTTCCCAACAGCTCCTGGTGGCCTCATGCAACCCCTTCCCAACAGCTCCTGGTGGCCCCATTTAACCACTTCCAAACAGCTCCTGGTGGCCCCATTTAACCACTTCCAAACAGCTCCTGGTGGCCCCATTTGACCCCTTCCCAACAGCCCCTGGTGGCCCCATTCAACCCCTTCCCAACAGCTCCTGGTGGCCCCATTTAACCCCTTCCCAACAGCTCATGGTGGCCCCATTTAACCCCTTCCCAACAGCTCCTGGTGGCCCCATTCAACCCCTTCCCAACAGCTCCTGGTGGCCCCATTTAACCCCTTCCAAACAGCTCCTGGTGGCCCTTTAAGGGGGTGTTAGGTGGATTCTGGACCACTTAGCCCAATTCCCACTGGTTCCCAAACATGGGTGAATGACGAGCATGCTCTTAGAGAGCAACCTCAGAGCCCCACGAACATATACACTATATTTTCAAAAGTATATAAATTTTGCACAAACCAATCAATATAAGCTTTTTGGGATTTTAAAAAAAAAATATGTAGCAGAATACAAATTGGCCTGAATTATTGAAGAAATATGATTTTTTAAATTTTTTATTGGATGTTTTATAGCAGAAAGTGGAAAAAAATAAATAAATAAATAGTATATATATATATATATATATATATATATATATATATATATATATATACATATATTTAAATGATTGGTGTGTAATCGTCAGTTTAAGTAACAGTGTCATATTGCAAAAAAATTGCCTGGCCATTGTGGTTGGGGGGGGGGGGGGGGGGAGATGGGAGGGGGGAGTAACTCTTCCAGTGGTCAAGAGGAGAAGTTTGGTGTTATAAAAGAAACAAAAAAAACACATATACGGGTGTGATAATGCAGCTGTCCCCCGCCAGCTCCAAGTCAGAGAACCGAGTCATCACATGACCTCTGATCACTCCGCCGCCTTATCAGTACCCATCAGTACCCATCAGTGCTGCCTTATCTGTACCCATCAGTGCTGCCTTATCAGTGCCAATCAGTGCCGCCTTATTAGTGCCTATCAGTGCTGCCTTATGAGTGCCCATCAGTGTCGCTTTATCAGTGCCACCTATCAGTGCCCATCAGTGTCGCCTTATTAGTGGCCATCAGTGCCGCCTTATCAGTGCCCATCAGTGCCGCCTTATCAGTGCCCATTAGTGTCGCTTTATTAGTGGCCATCAGTGCCGCCTTATCAGTGCCCATCAGTGTCGCCTTATCAGTACCCATCAGTGTCGCCTTATCAGTACCCATCAGTGCTGCCTTATCAGTGCCCATCAGTGTCGCCTTATCAGTACCCATCAGTGTCGCCTTATCAGTACCCATCAGTGCTGCCTTATCAGTGCCCATCAGTAAAAAAGGTGTTAAAATGAAGCTGCGCTGATCCAGTAGGGTAAGTACCAACAAACGCGTTTAGACGTTGGCAAACCCGGAAATGTGGCAAACACATTGCTATTATTTTTTTAACCACTTTAACCCCGCCCACGCCCACCGTACATTTACTGCGGCTACGTCACTCGCTCAGGAGACTGTGCCCCCGCTCGTTCCCTGGGGAGCCAGCGCGTGTGACCAGCGGCTCCAATGGCCGCCGGCCACTCGCGATCTCCCGCAGCTGAGAGAAGGACAGACGACTGATGTAAACACAGCCGTCTGTCATTCTCCCTGAAGTGATCACAGAGGCTATGCGATCCTGCTATATAGGATCGCATGTCTCTGTGATTACTTCACTAGCCACGCCCCCTGACAGTTAGAATCACGTTCTAGAGACACACTTAACCCCTTGATCACCAGTAAAGTTAACCCCTTCCCTGCCAGTGCCATTTTGACAGTAACAGTGCATATTTATAGCACTAATTACTGTAGTAATGTCACTGGTCCCCCCAAAAGTGTCTAAAATGTCAGTTAGGGGTCCGATCTGTCCGCCGCAATGTCGCAGTCCCACAAAAAAACATTGCAGATCGCCGCCATTACTAGTAAAAAAAATAAAATAAATAAAAATGACAGAAATCTTTCCTGTAGTCCTTTCCTGGTCCAAATCATTTGGTGGAGGGGGGATTATGGCGTGGGGGTGTTTTTCAGTGGTTGGGGTTGGCCCCTTAATTCAGGCGTCAGCATACCAAGATATTTTGGACAATTTCATGCTCCCAACTTTGTGGGAGGAGTTTGGGGGTGGCCCTTTCCTGTTCCAACATGACTGCACACCAGTGCACAAAGCAAGGTCCATAAAGACATGGATGAGTGAGTTTGGGGTGGAGGATCTTGATTGGCCTGCACAGAGTCCTGACCTCAACACCTTTGGGATGAATTAAAGTGGAGACTGCGAGCCAGGCCTTCTCATCCAACATCAGTGCCTGACCTCACAAATGCCCTTCTGGAAGAATGGTGAAAGAGACACACTCCTAAACCTTGTGGACAGCCTTCCCAGAAGAGATGAAGCTGTTATAGCTGCAAAGGGCGGAGCCAACTCAATATTGAACCCTACGGACTAAGACTGGGATGCCATTAAAGTTCATGTGTGTGTAAAGGCCGGCGTCCCAATACTTTTGACAATATAGTGCATGTGACAAACTAGGTGTATTCCAAAGGTGATTATAAACATGCACAGGGTAAAGATTATCCACAATAGTGCATCCAAATCCCAGAAAGCCTCCACCTCACCGCTGTGCACGCCTTATGGTAATAAACTTACCAGAGGCCACTTAGTAAAGTCCTATATTTGCCACAAGAGGGGATGAGGAATCTTCAAAAACCTTGGAACCCTGGACAGGACACTCTCCTGACAATCAACACTGCAAGCTCTGGTGGTCTACATGTTTGGCTGACATTCACCATCAGGGCCGCTGATAGGGGGGGACCACCAGCCCTCTTGTAGGGGGCCGTAGCAAACAGGGGGGGGGGGCACAAAGAGAGGGGGATTAGTGATGGACAACAAATACAGAAATCTTCCTCCAGCACCTGAATCTGATCTGTCCCTCTCACTGCTATCAGCTTTTATCTGCTGAGAAAGAGACAGTCGTCCCTCACTAATCCCCCTCCCTGTGTGGGCCCCCCTCCAAGCACTGGCTCTAATGTTATCTCTGCTCAGGAATTTATTTGTAACTTTGTTTCTCTCTCTCTGATCACTGAGCTCCAACTGCCCACCCTGTATATTTTTCTCATCTCATCTTCATTTTTATTTATTAACATAGTTTTATTTTTTCTTAGATTTAGCAGGAATTATGCGAGTTATGTTATATTTGTGTCTGATAATAGTGATTTTGTTGGAATTTTAGCTAAATATATCTTTAATATTTTCTTGGGGGGGCCCTGCCAGGTAGTCTGTACGGGGCCCCGCGATTTCTAACAGCAGCCCTGTTCACCATCATAAGATATGTGAATGTCAGCCAAACATGTAGACCACCAGAGCTTCCAGTGTTGATTGTCAGGAGAGTGTCCTGTCCAGGGTTCCAAGGTTTTTGAAGATTCGTCATCCCCTCTTGTGGCAAATATAGGCCTTTACTAAGTGGCCTCTGGTAAGTTTATTACCATTAGGCCCCTTTCACACACTAGTCCGTCAAACGGACTCCGCTTTTCTCAGCGGGGGATCGAGCCGCCAATCCTCCGCTGAGCAGAAGGATGACAGCTGTGTCTCTGCGCTGTGTGCGGAGACACAGCTGTCAGTTCCCCATGCATCTCTATGGGGGAAATCGGATGGGAACGGACCGTCGGTCCGTTCTCATTCGATCCGATCCGCTGGACGGATGGAAAATAGGGTTTCCATCCGTCCAGATTTGACGGATCGGATCGGGTCAGATGTCAGTGGACATGTCTCCGCTGCCATCCGCTTCCCCATAGGAATGCATGGGGGGGGGACCGTTCAGATCCGCCAAAAAAACAGACAGGCGGATCTGAACGGTCCGCCTGTGTGAAAGGGGCCTTAGGCCCCTTTCACACATACGGTCCGTTCAGTTCATCAGTTCAGTCACGTCAAAATGTATCAGTTTTCCATCTGTTTTCCATCCGTTTTCCATCCGTTTTTCATCCGTTTTTCGTCAGTTGTTAGGCCCCTTTCACACAGGCGGACCGTTCAGATCCGCCTGTCCGTTTTTTTGGCGGATCTGAACGGTCCCCCCCATGCATTCCTATGGGGCATCGGATGTCAGCGGAGACATGTCCCCTGACATCCGACCTGATCCGATCCGTCAAATCTGGACGGATGGAAACCCTATTTTCCATCCGTCCAGCGGATCGGATGGGATCGGATGAGAACGGACCGACGGTCCGTTCCCATCCGATTTCCCCCATAGAGATGCATGGGGTACTGACAGCTATGTCTCCGCACACAGCGCCGAGACACAGCTGTCATCCTTCTGCTCAGCGGGGGATCGGCGGCTCGATCCCCCGCTGAGAAGAACGGACTCCGTCCAACGGACAGATAGTGTGAAAGGAGCCTTATCTGTTTTTCATCCGTTGTCATCCGTTTTTCATCTGTTTTTCATCCGTTGTCATCCGCTTTTCATCCGTTTTCATCCGTTGTCATCCGTTTTTCATCCGTTTTTCATCCGCTTTTCATCCACTTTTCATCTGTTTTTCGTCCGTTGTCATCCGCTTTTCATCTGTTTTTCATCCGTTTTTCATCCGTTTTTCATCCGCTTTTCATCTGTTTTTCATCCGTTTTTCATCCGTTTTTCATCCGTTTTCATCCGTTTTTCATCCGTTTTTTATCCGTTTTTCATCCATTGTTATCCGTTTTTCATCCGTTGTCATCCGTTTTTCATCCGCTTTTCATCCACTTTTCATCCACTTTTCATCTGTTTTTCGTCCGTTGTCATCCGTTTTTCATCCGTTTTTCATCTGCTTTTCATCCGTTTTTCATCCGTTTTTCATCCGTTGTCATCCGCTTTTCATCCGTTTTTCATTCATTGTCATCCGTTTTTCATCCGTTGTCATCCGCTTTTCATCCGTTTTTCATTCATTGTCATCCGTTTTTTATCCGTTTTTCATCCATTGTTATCCGTTTTTCATCCGTTGTCATCCGTTTTTCATCCGCTTTTCATCCACTTTTCATCCACTTTTCATCTGTTTTTCGTCCGTTGTCATCCGCTTTTCATCCGTTTTTCATCCGCTTTTCATCCGTTTTTCATCCGTTTTTCATCCGTTGTCATCCGCTTTTCATCCGTTTTTCATCCGTTTTTCATTCATTGTCATCCGTTTTTCATCCGTTTTTCATCCGTTGTTATCCGTTTTTCATCCGTTGTCATCCGCTTTTCATCCGTTTTTCATCCGTTTGTCATCCGCTTTTCATCCGTTTTTCATCCGTTTTTCATCCGTTGTCATCCGTTGTCATCCGTTTTTCATCTGTTTTTCATCCATTGTCATCCGTTTTTTATCCGTTGTCATCCGTTTTTCATCCATTTTTCATCCGTTGTCATCCGCTTTTCATCTGTTTTTCATCCGTTTTTTCATCCGTTGTCATCCGCTTTTCATCTGTTTTTCATCCGTTGTCATCCGCTTTTCATCCGTTGTCATCCGTTTTTCATCTGTTGTCATCCGCTTTTCATCTGTTTTTCATCCGTTGTCATACGTTTTTTATCCGTTGTCATCCGTTTTTCATCCGTTTTTTCATCCGTTGTCATCTGCTTTTCATCCGTTTTTCATCCGTTTTTTATCCATTGTCATCCGTTTTTCATCTGTTGTCATCCGTTTTTCATCCGTTGTCATCCGTTTTTCGTCCGATCCGGTTTTTTTGACGGATGAAAAATAGGGTATTCATCCGTTCAAAAAAACGGACATTGAAGGAAGCGGATGAAAACGGATGTTAACTGATGATCGTCCGTTGTCATCCGTTTTTACATAGAGATACATTGATGTCCGTTTTTCATCCGTCAACGGATGGATGAAAAACGGACAAACGGACCGCATGTGTGAAAGGGGCCTAAGGCGTGCACAGCGGTGAGGTGGAGGCTTTCTGGGATTTGGATGCACTATTGTGGATAATCTTTACCCTTGGATTTTTAGCCTGCTATTTGGGACTCTATGCATGAACTCTTTCACATTGATAATACCAACATCAGAGACTCCATTATTTATTGGATTTGTATATTATATGATATACCGGCGCTGCTAGTGTATTATTTGAGGTGGTGATGTGCGTGTTTATAATCACCTTTGGAATACACCTAGTTTGTCATTTTATTGTTTTTATAGCAGCAGCTTATGGTCCGTTTATATTGTATATGGTTATCAGGACCATTTGTTTTGTTCTTCTTTGAGCGCTGGGTGAGTGGGATTCTTTTGTGATTGATTTATCCTACTCCTAATTTTATAATATAGTGCGTGCATGTGTGAAGGCCCTCCCACCCTGACATCACACATATGCATTATACCAGGGGTCTCCAAAACTTTCTACACAAGGGGCCAGTTTACTCTCCTTCACTTTAGGGGGGCCAGATTGTTGCCATTGGGAGCAAAAAATGTTCCACCATCAGTGGGACTAAACGATGCCTCAGACTTGGTGGTCAGTGGGAGTAAAATAAACTACATAACATCTGTGGTTCAGAAGAGGAAATCAATCCCATCATTGGTATCAGTGGGAGGAATAGTGCCCCATCAGTGGGGGCAGTGGGACGAATAGTGCCCCCATCATTGGATTGGTATCAGTGGGGGGAATAGTGCCCCCATCATTGGTATCAGTGGGAGGAATAGTGCCCATCATTGGTATCAGTGGGAGGAATAGTGCCCCATCATTGGTGTCATTGGGAGGAATATTGCCCCCATCATTGGTATCAGTGGGACGACTAGTGCCCCCATCATTGGTGTCAGTGCGAGGAATAGTGCCCCATCATTGGTATCAGTGGGAGGAATAGTGCCCATCATTGGTATCAGTGGGAGGAATAGTGCCCCATCATTGGTGTCATTGGGAGGAATATTGCCCCCATCATTGGTATCAGTGGGACGACTAGTGCCCCCATCATTGGTGTCAGTGCGAGGAATAGTGCCCCATCATTGGTGTCAGTGGGAGGAATAGTGCCCCATCATTGGTGTCAGTGGGAGGAATAGTGCCCCATCATTGGTGTCAGTGGGAGGAATAATGTCCCATCATTGGTATCAGTGGGAGGAATAGTGCCCCATCATTGGTGTCAGTGGGAGGAATAGTGCCCCATCATTGGTGTCAGTGGGAGGAATAGTGCCCCATCATTGGTGTCAGTGGGAGGAATAGTGCCCCATCATTGGTGTCAGTGGGAGGAATAATGTCCCATCATTGGTATCAGTGGGAGGAATAGTGCCCCATCATTGGTGTCAGTGGGAGGAATAGTGCCCCATCATTGGTATCAGTGGGAGGAATAGTGCCCCATCATTGGTGTCAGTGGGAGGAATAGTGTCTCATCATTGGTATCAGTGGGAGGAATAGTGCCCCATCATTGGTGTCAGTGGGAGGAATAGTGTCCCATCATTGGTGTCAGTGGGAGGAATAGTGCCCCATCATTGCTGTCAGTGGGAGGAGTAGTGTCCCATCATTCAGCTTCGGGTGTGGCTGCTGCAAGGTTCTCTGGCTGTGTGTCTGGAGCTGCTCCAGGTGATCTGTTTGAGAGGGGAGTGAGGTGAAATCCCTCCCAGCCCTGCTGGCTCCTTCCTGGATTGGTGTCAGTGGGAGGAATAGTGCCCCATCATTGGTGTCAGTGGGAGGAATAGTGCCCCATCATTGGTGTCAGTGGGAGGAATAATGTCCCATCATTGGTATCAGTGGGAGGAATAGTGCCCCATCATTGGTGTCAGTGGGAGGAATAGTGCCCCATCATTGGTGTCAGTGGGAGGAATAGTGCCCCATCATTGGTGTCAGTGGGAGGAATAGTGCCCCATCATTGGTGTCAGTGGGAGGAATAATGTCCCATCATTGGTATCAGTGGGAGGAATAGTGCCCCATCATTGGTGTCAGTGGGAGGAATAGTGCCCCATCATTGGTATCAGTGGGAGGAATAGTGCCCCATCATTGGTGTCAGTGGGAGGAATAGTGTCTCATCATTGGTATCAGTGGGAGGAATAGTGCCCCATCATTGGTGTCAGTGGGAGGAATAGTGTCCCATCATTGGTGTCAGTGGGAGGAATAGTGCCCCATCATTGCTGTCAGTGGGAGGAGTAGTGTCCCATCATTCAGCTTCGGGTGTGGCTGCTGCAAGGTTCTCTGGCTGTGTGTCTGGAGCTGCTCCAGGTGATCTGTTTGAGAGGGGAGTGAGGTGAAATCCCTCCCAGCCCTGCTGGCTCCTTCCTGGGGAGGCCATGCAGGCCAGCGGGGCCTCTCCTGCTGGAGGCTCTCAGCCATCCCCTGGTCGGATGGATGGCACCCCTGCTTCTGGACAAGCCGTGGTTGGTGATCTCTCTGCACCTGGTGAGGATAAAGATGCTGGATCCATTCGGGAGCGAGTGGTGGCCGGGATCAAAGTCCTCAATAAGGAAAGAGACAAGCTCTACAAGCTTAGAGCGGATTTAAAGCGCCTGAGAAAGCAGCGTGAAGGCTTGTTCAGCAAGAACCGCGGATCCATGGATTCAGAGGTCCAATTAGCTAAGGTCCGTGTGGAACATCAGGAAACCATCGTGGCCATGATGGAAGGCAGGGATGGTCCCTTCAGGGAGAAGTTTAGCAACGACCGAAGGTTTGCAAAGATGGAGGTGGAGGAGGAGACCCCATGTTCTGACCCCCTTCCCCCTCAAGGTGAGGTAAGCAGCCCATTGCCATCTCAGGGCTCAGGAGGCATGCTAAAGGTAATCCAGGTAATGGAGTCTCCAGTACGGGGAGATAAGCTGGTGTTTGGTGATGTGGAGGACTTGCCGGATCATGTACCTGATAAGATAAAAGCTATCAAGTCTCAGGTAATAGACAAAACTGTTTTTGTGCCTTTTAGCACCTTGCCTAATAATGAGGGTTTTCCCAGTGACACCCAGGATGATACCCCTGTACTCAGCAATGCTTTGCCTGCTGAGAAAATGTTACGTTTAAAAAATGACATTTCTGCTCAGGAACTACAAAACCCAGAAGAGCCGATTAACCCTGCTTCTGCTGAGCCCAAAACTGTCTCAGTAATAACTAACCAGGACTCTACAGCGCAGCAGCAGGAAGCATTTGGTACTGCATTAGAAACAGTAACTACACCTAATAACATTGCAGGTGTGGTGGGACCCACCATTGTATGTTTAACTGATAATGCTGCTGATTTAGGCCAAGCTGAAAATAATAATAGAAATGTACCTGATAATGTGACATCAGTGTGGGGTCTTGGCCCTAATAAGCCTACATTTGCACAGGTGGTAAGCTGTGCTCCTGGCAATATCACCAAGCCAGGAATACAATCAAGGAGGAGCTCCGCTTCCAATCGGGGTTTTCCCTTGCAGGCTGCCACTATGAGCACCATTGGATCTGGTCTTGGGTCTATGGCTCCTGCTGGGGGTCCAAGGCGGAACGTAGTCCTCCTTAAATGGGAAGGTGGTGCAGTCCCTGTAGCACGGCGTATGGTTGTGGACCTGATCTTGGATATGGGTTTTGGGGCTAATGACCTATATGCCTTGATACATGTGGCTGGAAGTCGGGAGTACACGGTTAGTTTCACCAGACCAGAGGGTCTTGACCTGTTCTGGGAACGATATATGGCTCGGTGCAGGTCAAGACCCGAATGGGAAGGTCTGGTGCCAGTGGCAGTTTCCCAAAGGTCAACAGTAAAGAAAATCACTATTATCCTCACAAATGAGAGTGTTCCTGCTCGGGACTTAGAGGTCTGGTTGAGAAATTATGGGGATGTTTTGACCAGGCCAGATAAAATTTATGATGAGCGTGGCATCTGGACCGGGGGTTGGTCGGTAACGGTCAGGTTGGCTAGGGATGGGAATGTTGTCCGTCACCTGCCCTCCTCTGCCTTTATAGGGAGGGATAGGATGACCATTTTTTATCCCGGTCAGCCAAAACTGTGTCACCGCTGTGGAGAAAAGGGGCATTTTAGCTCCTCTTGTTCAGCTCTGATCTGTTCAGTGTGTCGGGGGCAGGGTCATGTGGCCAGGGACTGCACCCAGGCGATAAGGTGCAACCTGTGCCTGCGCCTTGGCCACCCCTACAGCCGATGTCCTGAAGCCTGGCATAATATGGATAGAGAGGTGATAGATGACCTCTTAAGGCTGGACAGGATGGAGGATGAGGCCCCTGTTTTACCACCCTCCTCTGCGGTGACTGACCCCCCTGGTCTTGTTCAGGATCCCTCCCCAGTCCCTGTGCCCACCCCTCCTGTATCTGTAAGTATTCCTTCTGTGTCTGTCCCTGTGTCCCCCCAGCCTACTGTCCCTGCTCCTCTTGTGTCAGAACCTTCCAAGTCTGTGCCCCCCAAGTCAGTTATTCCCGATAAATCTTCCCTTCCTAAGTGTGACCTTAAAGAAGCCCCCCACCCACCAGGAGTGGTAGAGGGTACCAAAAAGGGTGCTGCTGCGGCTTCCTCTGTAAAGAAGTCCTCTGTGAATACTTCAAAGAAGAAGAAGAAAACAAGAGATGAAAGCATCTCTGAATCTGACCTGCAGTACCTGGAGGAGAGAAGGAAGGTTGTGAGGCGGAAGAGACAGACGGTGAGGACGGAACAGGGACAGGATGCCCCAGTGTCTGTCCCCAACCGTTCTAGGGCTTCTGCTTGGGATATCTCCTCATCTGGGGATTCTTCTGAGCAGAATTCAGAAATTGAAATGGAGTTGGAGGAGGCTTCAAGAAAGAGAGAGGCTTCTGGTGATGAGCAGCAGAGGGGAGCTAAGAAGCAATCCACTCAATAACCCAAATGGCGGTTCCCCCTCCGTTAAAAGTGGTGACAATAAATGTCGCCAGTATTAAGTCAGTAAGAGCTCGTTCTATGGCCTTCTTTTTGTTCAGCCAATTAGATGCTGAAATTTTATTTTTGCAGGAGACTAGGCTCACCTCCTTGGCAGATATTCATATGGCCAAGAGAGAGTGGAGGTATGGTCCATCTTACTGGTCTCTTGCGGCCGAGCCTTACGGCGGGGTGGCGGTGTTGTTTAAAACCGGCATGGTAACTGTCCGGCGGGTTATTGAGGTGGAGATTGGGAGATGTATGGTCTTAGACGTTCTTGTGGGAGGGCAGGACCTGCGCCTAATTAATATCTATGGGCCGCACACAAAGTGGGACAGGAAATGCCTTTTTACAAGGATCAAGCCATTTCTTTTTACATCCCGGCAAGTGGTTTTTGGAGGTGACTTTAATACTGTGACTAGGCCCAAGGACAGGAAGGACTTCAATGACCGGCTGGGATATGATAGCGTTTTTTTAAATAGTATGGTTAGGGATGCTGGTCTTGTGGATGTGCACATTAAGCACCTCCCGGATGACACAGGGTTCACCTTTCATCGAGGTAATAGTCAGAGTAGGATAGATAGGTTTTTTTTGAAGGAGGCCTCTGCTTTCTCACCCCCAGTGGTGCAGGCGGTGGAGTTCTCTGATCACTGTATGCTATCTGTGGTCTTGAATGCTTCAGATTTCCCTCAGAGGGGCAAAGGCATCTGGAGATTAAATTCGACTCTCCTTGAGGAAGAACATGTTAGACAATCCTTTGAGGAATTCTTTCAGGCACAGGTGACCATCCTGGACTTTTGTAGCAGCAAGGCTGAGTGGTGGGAGCTGACCAAAAAGAGGATTGCTGGATTCTTCAGGGGCCTAGCCAATAAAAAACAGTTTAATAGATACATGACCTACCAACGTTTGCGGAGGAAGCTGGATATTCTTGTCTCGAGAGGAGGAGATCCTGGGGCAATCTCTGAAGTGAAAATCCTCCTCAGGAAGTGTCAATATGACCGGCATACCTCTTTGGTTCTGGAGCGGGACTATGGGAAATACCACTCGCCTGACCCTTACCAGAACTGCAAACAGGGTGTAGCTGTTAAGATGGTCGTTGGCCTTAAGGATAGTACAGGTTCCTTGACAAAGTCCAGGTCAGGGATCCTGGAGGTCGTCAGGTCTTTTTATGCTGAACTTCTTGGGAGGAAGGAGCTTGACCGAGACAAGATGGAAAGCTTTTTGGACTCTATTCCAGGTCTAAATGGTGGAGATGTCCCTTTGATGAATTTGACAGAAGAGATCACAGTTGAAGAGGTGACGAGGGCAATTGAACAGCTTGCCATCAAGAAGTCACCTGGACCGGATGGTCTGACGGCTGAGTTTTACAAAGCCTTTAAGTCTATTCTGGCCCCACATTTGGTAGAGATTTTTAACAGTTGTCTTGCTGAGGGGGTGCTTCCCCCTTCCATGAGACACTCAGCTGTGATTCTTCTTTCAAAAGGTAAAGATCCTTCGATGATTGAGAATTGGCGCCCCATCAGCCTTCTCAATGTCGATAGAAAGGTGCTGGCGAAGATACTTTTCTGGCGCCTATCGGCAGTAGCAGAGTCTTTGCTTTCTCGCCATCAGCACTGTTCGATCCAGGGTAGGAGCACCTTCACAGCGGTTTTAGCTGTCCGGGAGGCCTTGGAGCAGTGCAGGGCTGCAGGCTGGGGAAAGTATCTACTGGCATTGGATCAGGCAAAGGCTTTCGATCGTGTCAATCATGAGTACCTGTGGTTGCTCTTTAGTAAGTACGGTCTGCCGGGTGGTTTTGTCGATTGGTTAAAAGTTTTGTATAAGGGGGCAGAAAGCTTCCCTCTTGTTAATGGTTGGGTTGGACAGTCCTTTGAGGTTGGTTCTGGGGTGCGCCAGGGTTGTCCGCTGAGTCCCCTGCTCTATGTGTTTGCAATCGACCCCTTCATCAGGAGGCTAGAGAGCAGCATGTTGTGTGGGGTACCAGTGGGAATCCCGGGTGAGCCGCCTTTGAGGGTTGTTGCCTATGCGGATGATGTGTCAGTGATTGTCACTGGGACAGATGAAGCGGAGGAGGTGGTCTCTCTGACATCACGGTACTCTGAAGCATCAGGCTCCAAGATCAATCAGGAAAAGAGTGAAGTTTTTTGGATGGGAAAGGAAGGTGAGGGGTTTGATCTCCCGGACACTTTTCCAGTGCCCCAGGAAAAAATTAAGATATTAGGCATTGAATTTGGACCTGGCGATTATGGCCTCAAAAACTGGGAAGGCAGGCTGGAAGTTGCCAATACTAAGGTGGTCAGCTGGAAGAGATGGAAGTTATCTCTGAGGGAAAGGGTTGATCTGATTAAGACTTACCTGATACCGATCTTCTTGTATGTCAGCCCTGTCTGCATCTTGCCAGTGTCTCTCTATGCTAGGATCTATAGTGTGTTCTTCCAGATGCTGTGGGGGAACAGACTGAACCCCATCAAGAGGAATGTCACCTATCTATCCAGGAGGGAGGGTGGCTTAGGTATGGTCAACCCCGTTCTTTTCTTTTCACTGCTATTTCTCAAGTTTAACATTGGTAGTATGCTTGCAGTGGAACCTCCTGGATGGGCAGGCATGTTTAGATCTTGGTTTAGGCCTTTTCTGCGACTTTGGGAAGAAGGTGGCCAAGTGAAGAATCTCAGGGGTCATCGTGGTCAGCTCCCAGCCTATGTCGCTCCGTGTCTGAAGTTGCTGCGGCAGTGGCGACTGTCGGCTGAAGATCTCAGATCCGCTCCGAGGAAAGTCCTTATGAGCCGAGTCTTGAGTGAAGTCTTTCATGACCCACTGGCCTTAAGGGATTGCCCAGGCCCAATTTTGAGGGAAGGGTTAAGATTGATTAATTTGGCTAGAGTCCCCCTTAAATTCAGGGATCTGGCCTGGTTGTGCTTCCACGGGAGGCTCTATGTTCGGGGCAATTTGAAATTCCGCAGTGGGATGGATCGTGGTTGTCCTCGGGAGGAATGTGCAGGTGAGGAGGAGACTATGGACCATTTTCTGCTTCGTTGCCCTTTTAACATAGAGGTATACAAACAGGTTGGGCGGGCCCTCGGTGTTCCTTTCCTCTCCAGGCTGGGTTATGCTGAGTGGGTGTACGGAGCATTCAATACTGGTGGGGGCTTTTGTTTGGATACACTTTTTTTAGTTAGTTTAGTAGTCCGTTATTACACATGGAACGCACGGTGTCAGGTCACCCTTCGGCGTAAAATCCTTCCTGTTCAGGTGGTGGTGTGTGACATTCTGCATGAGGTGGGGAAGATTCGGGCGCTTGAGAGAGACAAGTGGGGTCAGAGGGCTTGGCTGAAGGCGTGGAGGGGTTTCAAGCCTCCCTGACTGCCAGGAGTCTCTTTCCCGGGTGTGGCTTTCTGTCTCTTATCACCCTAGATTTTTTCTTAATGCTCAGTTTTTGATAAATGGCTGCATACATAGGTGATGGGTTGTGCCTCTTAGGCCCTCTCTGCTGCTTTATGTAAATAGTTTTCTAAGAATGTTGGAAGTGGATTATGTATATATTGTATATATTCTGCACATGGATGTGAATTCCTTTGTTTTTTTTGTTGGAATATTGTACTATAGTTCTGTTTTTTACTTTTGTATAAAATATGTTGCTTGATTCTTTTCAATAAAAGATCAATAGTGCCCCATCATTGGTGTCAGTGGAAGGAATAGTGCCCCATCATTGGTGTCAGTGGGAGGAATTGTGTCCCATCATTGGTGTCAGTGGGAGGAATAGTGTCCCATCATTGGTGTCAGTGGGAGGAATAGTGCCCCATCATTGGTGTCAGTGGAAGGAATAGTGCCCCATCATTGGTGTCAGTGGGAGGAATAGTGCCCCATCATTGGTGTCAGTGGGAGGAATAGTGCCCCATCATTGGTGTAAGTAGAAGGAATAGTGCCCCATCATTGGTGTCAGTGGGAGGAATCGTGCCCCATCATTGGTGTCAGACATCTCAAAGTTCTACTGGCTGCTATGTAGTGTGAGGCGAGTGATTTCATGCATTACACCCCGGTAACGCAGTGCTGTGATTGGGGCACAGCAGGAGACCAGGCTGGTGTCATGCGATGAGATTGCACTGGTTTATCCCCACCATTCTCCCACACATCTGGTATGGATGTCCCCATAATGAATACAGAGCAGCATTTATATATCTGGAGTTCTGCCTTAAGCCCAGCATGCGCCCATCCTTATCTTTGCTCATTATTGTCCCCAAGGAATAATAAGATGGAACACAGAAAGTTGTCCTGGCTGGTCATTCAGAATGGCAGAAATCCTGGGAAAGTCTCAGCACTCGGGATGGTGTCACTCATCTGGGTCACAATTTATAATTGTTCCAGGTGACCATTCATTTACTTTTCAGGAAATGAGTTTTTTTTTAGCTCCGGAGTCGCTCTTCAATCACTGACTGTGTTCAGGAAAGTGGAACCGACTCATTGTGTGACAACTGACCCCCATCCAGAGCTCAGCGGCTGGACGGCCTCTGTGTGTGATCCTAATCCCCGAGGGCAGGACTCTGTGACATCATTCTTCTCCCGTATTACATCATCTGTTACTAATTCTCAGAATCCTTCTTATAGGGAGAGTCCCCGCTCTCCATCACATAACGGGGAGCAAGAGTCTCCAAACTGCGGCCCAGGGGGCCAGATGCGGCCCTTTGATTGTTTTTATCTGGCCCTTGAGGCACCATTTCATCCACTGACACCAACGATGGGGCGCAATTCCTCCCACTGACACCAATGATGGGGCACTATTCATCCCACTGACACCAATGACGGGGCACAATTCCTCCCACTGACACCAATGATGGGGTACTATTCCTCCCACTGACACCAATGATGGGGTACTATTCCTCCCACTGACACCAATGATGGGGTACTATTCCTCCCACTGACACCAAGGATGGGGAACTATTCCTCCCACTGACACCAAGGATGGGGCACTATTCCTCCCACTGACACCAATGATGGGGTACTATTCCCCCCACTGACACCAATGATGGGGTACTATTCCTCCCACTGACACCAAGGATGGGGCACTATTCCTCCCACTGACACCAATGATGGGGCACTATTCCTCCCACTGACACCAATGATGGGACACTATCCCTCCCACTGACACCAATGATGGGACACTATTCCTCCCACTGACACCAATGATGGGGCACTATTCCTCCCACTGACAGCAATGATGGGGCACTATTCCTCCCACTGACAGCAATGATGGGGCACTATTCCTCCCACTGACACCAATGATGGGACACTATTCCTCCCACTGACACCAATGATGGGGCACTATTCCTCCCACTGACAGCAATGATGGGACACTATTCCTCCCACTGACACCAAGGACGGGGCTTTGATGTCAGGACCTTTTCTGCTCCCACTGGCCACAGTCCAGCCCTCCTAAAGTCTGAAGGACAGTAAATTGGTCCTTTTCATAGAAGGTTTGGAGACCCCGGGGCTAATTGAAAGTTTCCATCTGATAGGAACATTGCCAGCAGAGAAGAAGGAAGGAGAGAAGATTATGTACCGTCATCACTGTCCACATCCAATGGATGAGCTGACATCAATCCCTTATCCTAGCACAAATCCCCCCCCCCCCCCTCTAAATTTCCCTCCTACTACAAATGCCAATCATCCCTACTAGCACAAATCCCCCTCCCAAAATAAATTTCCCTTCCTGGCACAAATCCCCCCCCCCCACCTTATTATCTTTTCCAGCACAAACACCCAAAACCCCCATCATAGCACAAATCTTCTTTCCCCATTTCCCCTCTTAACACAAATCCCCACTCCTAGCACCCCCCCCCCTAAATTTCCCCTCCTAGGACAATTCTTCCCTCCCCCCCACTCCAAATCCTTCCAGCCAGCCCAAATTCTCCCCCAATCCGCTATTCTAGTACAAACCCCCCCTACAAATTTCCCATCCTATCACAAATGACCCCCTATCATCCCTACTAGCCTAATCCCCCTCCCAAAATAAGTTTCCCCTCCCAGTACAAATCCCCTCTCCACCATATTATCTTTTCTAGCACAAACCCCCCAAATCCCCCATCATAGCACAAATCCTCTTCCCCCACTTTCCCTTCCCAACACCCCCCCCCCCCCCAAAACAAAAAAAACATTTCCCCTCCAAGTACAAATGCCCCCCAAGCATCCCTACTAGCACAGATCCCTCTTCCCACCATATTATCTTTTCTAGCACATGCCTCCCAATTCCCCCACCTTAGCACACATCCTCACACCCAGCACACCTCCCCAAATTTCCTCTCCTAGGAAAATTCTTACTTCCGGCCAACCCCCCCCCCCCCCCCCCCAATTCCCCCTCCCAACACAAATCCTCCCATCTCCCTGTGGTGCCCCCAAACCTCACATGAGACCACAGTGCCAAGGGCAACCTCCCCTCCTGCCCACCCCTTGTCCTGGCCCTGGGACCAAGTGTTACAGGAACTTAGTGGGGGATTTATAAAAGATTTTAAAGAGGCTCCTCTGTGCAGAGTCACGTGCTGTGTATATATATATATATATATATATATATATATATATATATATATACACGATTCTGCACTTACAGGGAGGGCTGTGATTAGTCACAGCAGAAGCTGATCAGCTGGTGCCAGCCAATGGATGTCCTCCGGCACCCACTGATCCGCGAGGAGAGACACAGAACGGAGCTCTAACAATGCAGAGATCTGTCCTGTCAGCGGGGAAGGGATGGGTTTTCTTTCTCTGGAAAGCTCATCCTTTAGAGCACAGGTGTCAAATACAAGGCCTGCGGGCCAAATGCCGCCCCCCAGGCCATTTTATGTGGCCCTCACACCTCTCCTGCAGCTGCGGCACCCCCAAAGTCTCTGCTTCCACCTTGTCCCTGTAGTCGGCAGCAGCAGAGAGGACAGAACTCCTTTGCCAGATCCTGAACTCCTCTGTGCAGCTGCAGAGAGGCTTGTCTTTGCCCACCCCCCCCCCTTCTCAGCAGTCTGCGGCAGAAAGGAGGGCAGATCTCCTCCTACAGATCCTGCACCTCTCTGTGCAGCCGCAACACCACCTTGCCTTTGCCTCCCCTGGTCTCAGCATTTAGCAGATTCTGGAAGCTGACTCCAGCCCTCCTCCGGTTCTCCTCCAGACCCTGCACTTCTTCCCAGATCCACCCGCATCTTCTTCCTGGCAGCAGCACAAGGTAAGGGGGTGCATTGTGATGTAAGGAAGGGTGGGTGACTCTCAACTTCTGATGGTGGGAGGGGCTCATGACAGCTCATAGAAGGGGGTGTGGGGGTGCTATGGACATCTAATCCTACAGATATAACCGACCCTTTGAGGGCAACCATAATGCTGATGTGGCCTGCGATGAAACAGAGAAAGCAGCACACAGTACTCAAACACTGGTTAGGCACACGTTTAACCCTTTGATCACCCCTGATGTTAAACCCTTCCCACCCAGTATCATTAGTACAGTGACAGTGCATATTTTTAGCACCAATCACTGTATTAGTGTCACTGGTCCCCAAAAAGTGTCAGTGAGTATCAGAATGTCCGCCGCAATATCGCAGTCCCGCTATAAGTCGCTGATTGCCGCCATTACTAGTATAAAAATAACAAAATAAATACAAATTCCAGAATAAATCCCCTAGTTTGTAGGCGTGATAGCTTTTGCACAAACCAATCATTATACACTTATTGGGATTTTTTTTAAACCAAAAATATGTAGCAGAATACAAATTGGCCCAAAATGATGAAAAAATTTGATTTTTAATTTATTTTTTTTTTTTATTGGGAATGTCATATAACAGAAAGGGGGAAATATATATATATTTTCAGAATTGTCGCTCTGTTATTGTATACAGCGCAAAAATTAAAAATCACACAGGTGATCCAAATACCACCAAAAGAAATCTCTGTTTGTGGGGGAAAAAAGGACATCAATTTTATTTGGGTACAGCGTCGCACGACCGCGCAATTGTCAGTTAAAGTAACGCAGTGCCGAATCGCAAAAAATGGCCTGGTCATTAAGGGGAAAATCTTCCGGTCCAGAACTGGTTAAATGTTTGCCCTTTTTTCCTTTATAACGCAAAAAAGTAAAAAAAAAAATCGCACAGGTGATCAAATACCACCAAAATAAAGCTCTGTTTGTGGGGGGAAAAATACATAATTTTTGTTTGGGGAGAGTGTAGCATGACTGCGCAATTGTCAGTGCCCACCAGTGCCACCTATCAATGCCCACCAGTGCCACCTATCAATGCCCACCAGTGCCACCTATCAAAGCCCACCAGTGCCACCTATCAGTGCCCACCAGTGCCACCTATCAGTGCCCCATCATCAGTGCTGCCTATCAGTGTCACCTACCAGTGCCTATCATTGCCCATCAGTGCCACCCATCAGTGCCCTTCCGTGCCACCCATCTGTGCCACTCATCAGTGCCACCTATCAGTGCCCACCAGTGCCACCTTATCAGTGCCGCCTTAACAGTGCCCATCAGTGAAGCCTACTTCCAGAGGAAAAGAGGAGAAGTTTGGGGTTATAAAAAAAACCACATACATGGGTGAGATGATGCAGCTGTCCCCCGCCAGCTCCAAGCCAGAGAACCAAGTCATCCCATGACCTCTGATCTCTCAGTTCTTAGCTGTGAGCAGAGAGCGGTGACTGTCAGTTAGCGCTCTCTGCTCTGCCCCTCCACTGCTCAAAGCTTTATCCAAACTTCTCTTTTCACCCTCAGAAATAACAAAACACTTTCATAGGTAGGAAAGTATGAGTAGAGGTAATAATATACCCACCAATATAATGGAGGCAGATCCTGGGACACTCTTAGCACTGTCCATGGTCAGCATGTTCTCCTCCTACTTTCTGAATGGGCCTGTCTAAGTCATACCCACTTTATGGGTTTGGGTGGCTCTAAATATGCAGGAACCGCCCATTAAGCCCACTTTATGGGTTGGTCCTGCCATGACCTCACAGGGACCCCCCCACTTGCAATTATTGCAAATAAAAGTTGAAGCTGTGGTCACGGGACATGGCCCAGGGCACAGCATTTGGTGAAACAGAGGATGGGGTTGCAGGACTGTCCCAGCAAATCCGGGACAGTTGCCATGTACACTATATTACCAAAAGTATTGGGACGCCTCTCTATATACACTATATTACCAAAAGTATTGGGACGCCTCTCTATATACACTATATGACCAAAAGTATTGGGACGCCTCTCTATATACACTATATTACCAAAAGTATTGGGACGCCTCTCTATATACACTATATTACCAAAAGTATTGGGACGCCTCTCTATATACACTATATGACCAAAAGTATTGGGACGCCTCTCTATATACACTATATTACCAAAAGTATTGGGACGCCTCTCTATATACACTATATTACCAAAAGTATTGGGACACCTCTCTATATACACTATATCACCAAAAGTATTGGGACGCCTGCCTTTACACACACATGAACTTCAATGACATCCCAGTCTTAGTCCGTAGGGTTCAATATTGAGTTGGCTCCGCCCTTTGCAGCTATAACAGCTTCAACTCTTCTGGGAAGGCTGTCCACAAGGTTTAGGAGTGTCTATGGGAATGTTTGACCATTCTTCCAGAAGCACATTTATGAGGTCAGGTACTGATGTTGAAGAGAAGGCCTGGCTCGCAGTCTCCACTCTAATTCATCCCAATGGTGTTCTATCAGGTTGTGCAGGCCGGTCAAGTTCCTCCCCTCCAAACTCGCTCATCCAGGTCTTTGTAAACTTTGCTTTGTGCTTTGGTCCAAATCATTTGGTGGAGGGGGGATTATGGTGTAGGTTGTTTTTCAGGGGTTGGGCTTGGCCCCTTAGTTCCAGTGCGCACAGTCATGTTGGAACAGGAAGGGGCCATCCCCAAACTGTTCCCACGAAGTTGGGAGCATGAAATTGTCCAAAATGTTCTTGGTATGCTGACCCCTTAAGAGTTCACTTCACTGGTACTAAAGGGCCAAGCCCAACCCCTGAAAAACAACCCCCACACCATAATCCCCCCCCCCCACACCATAATCCCCCCTCCACCAAATGATTTGGACCAGTGCACAAAGCAAGGTCCATAAAGACGTGAATGAGTGAGGTCAGGGTGGAGAAACTTGACTGGCCGGCACCTCAACCCAATAGAACACCTTTGAATTATAGTGGAGACTGCGAGTCAGGCCTTCTTGTTCAGCATCAGTGCCTGACCTCACAAATGCGTTTCTAGAAGAATGGTGAAACATTCCCATAGACACTCCTAAACCTTGTGGACGGCCTTCCCAGAAGAGTTGGAGCTGTTATAGCTGCAAAGGGTGGGCCAACCCAATATTGAATCCTACGGACTAAGACTGGGATGTCATTAATGTTGGACCCTGATTTTGTGTGTTCTGTCCCAGAGCTGGAAATCTCTTACGGGTTAAAATTGCAGATTGTCATCATATGTGACAGAATATTATTGATCAGACCAGCAGCGGGTATCCAGTTTTCACTTTCCCTCTGACACGATTTATGAGCCATTTGCGGGGTTATAAAAAGTTTTCTGGTTCTCTGAAATGAATCGCGAAGAATCTGCTAAGTTCTATTTTGAGAAGGATTTGGCAGAGCTCTGAGAGCGGCAGAATCCTCAACCGAAGGAATTTTGTAAAGGAACAACCTGCTGACCGTCTGGAGCTGAATTTCGGGGCCCAGGAGGGTGGGGGGGGGGGTTACCTGAGGTCACAGCGATCTGAATGAAGAGCAAGATCTGAGCCCTGTGAAACAGAAACAATGATTTAATGTGAAAGGCACCAAGCGCCATACGATCGATGTTTTATTATTTCCCAGGTTTTATATCTGACCATCTCCTCCAGAACAGAGGTCTGCAAACTGAAGAGGGTCAAATGTGGCCCTTTGCTTGCCTTTGTCCGGTCCTTGGGGCACTATTCCTCCCACTGACACCAATGATGGGGCAATATTCCTCCCACTGACACCAACAGCGGGGCGCTATTCTTCCCACTGACACCAATGATGGGGCACTATTCCTCCCACTGACACCAATGATGGGGCACTATTCCTCCCACTGACACCAATGATGGGGCACTATTCCTCCACTGACACCAATGATGGGGCACTATTCCTCCCACTGACACCAATGATGGGGCACTATTCCTCCCACTGACACCAATGATGGGGCACTATTCCTCCCACTGACACCAATGATGGGGCACTATTCCTCCCACTGACACCAATGATGGGGTACTGTTCCTCCCACTGACACCAATGATGGGTCACTATTCCTTCCACTGACACCAATAATGAGACACTATTCCTCTCCACTGACACCAATGATGGGGCACTATTCTTCCCACTGACACCAATGATGGGGCACTATTCTTCCCACTGACACCAATGATGGGACACTATTCCTACCACTGACACCAATGATGGGGCACTATTCCTCCCACTGACACCTATGATGGGGCACTATTCCTCCCAATGACACCAATGATAGGACACTATTCCTCCCACTGATACCAATGATGGGGCACTATTCCTCCGACCGACACCAATGATGGGGCACTATTCCTCCCACTGACACCAATGATAGGACACTATTCCTCCGACTGACACCAATGATGGGGCACTATTCCTCCCACTGACACCAATGATGGGGCACTATTCCTCCCACTGACACCAATGATGGGGCACTATTCCTCCACTGACACCAATGATGGGGCACTATTCCTCCCACTGACACCAATGATAGGACGCTATTCCTCCCACTGACACCAATGAAGAGGTGCCTTGCTCCTCGATATAAGGGAAGGGGCCGTGCCCCCTTCCCAATATAAGAGAATGTGCTGTGTCCCTCGATATAATAGAAGGGGCTATGCCCCTCAATATAAAAGAAGGGGCCGAGCCCCTCGATATAATAGAAGGGGCCGTACCCCTCAATATAAGGGAAGGTGGCATATAAGGGAAGGTGCCATCCCCCTTGAGAGAAGGGAGGGTACCATGCGTCTCGATATATAGGGGAGGGTACTATGCCCCTTGATATAAGGGAAGGTGTCGTTCCCCTCAATATAAGGGAAGGTACTATGCCCCTCGATATAAGGGAAGGTGACATGCCCCTTGATATAACGGAAGGTGCCGTGCCCCTCGATATAAGGGAAGATACTATGCCCCTCGATATAAGAGAAGGTGACATGCCCCTTGATATAAGGGAAGGTGACGTGCCCCTCGATTTAAGGGAAGGTGACGTGCCCCTCGATATAAGGGAAGGTGACGTGCCCCTCGATATAAGGGAAGGTGCCATGCCCCTCGATATAAGGGAAGGTGCCATGCCCCTCGATATAAGGAAAGTTGCCGTGCCTCTCGATATAAGGGAAGGTGCTGTGCCCCTCGATATAAGGGAAGGTGCTGTGCCCCTCGATATAAGGGAGGGTGCCATGCCCCTCGATATAAGGGAAGGTGCTCTGCCCCTCGATATAAGGGAGGGTACTATGCCCCTCAATATAAGGAAGGGTACAATACCCCTCGATATAAGGGAGGGTATTATGCCACTCGATATAAAGGAGGGCACTTTGCCGTTCGATATAAAGGAAGGTGCCTTGCCCCTTAATATAAGGGAAGTTGGCAAATAAGGGAAGGTACCGTGCCCTTCGATATAAGGGAAGGTGCTGTGGTCCTCAATATAAGAGAAGGTGGCATATAAAGGAAGGCGCTGTGGCCCTCAATATAAGGAAAAGTGCTGTACCCCTCGATATAAGGGAATGTGCCCTACCCCTTAAAATAAGGGAGGGCACCATGCCTCTCGATATATAGGGGAGGGTACTATGCCCCTCGATATAAGAGAAGGTGCTGTGCCCCTTGATATTATTGAAAGTGTCGTTCCCCTCAATATAAGGGAAGATGCCGTGCCTGTGCCCCTTGTTATAAGGGAAGGTGACGTGCCCCTCGATATAAAGGAAGGTACTATGCCCCTCGATATAAAGGAAGGTACTATGCCCCTCGATATAAGGGAAGGTACTATGGCCCTCAATATAAAGGAAGGTACTATACCCCTCGATATAAGGGAAGGTACTATGGCCCTCGATATAAAGGAAGGTACTATGCCCCTCAATAAGGGAAGGTACTATGCCCATCAATATAAGGGGAGGTACTATGCCCCTTGATATAAGGGAATGCCCCTCGATATAAACGAAGGTACTATGAATTAAAATAAGGTAAGGTGCCGTGCCCCTAAATATAATAGAAGGTGCCGTGCCCCTCGATTTAAGGGAGGGTACTATGCCCCTCGATTTAAGGGAAGGCATCACAGCAGTGTGTGAGCTTAACCAAAATGTATTTGTTTTTTCCCTGCACACTTCTACATTATAGAATGAATTGTGTGTTACATTGTAGAATGAATTGTGTTACATTATAGAATGAATTGTGTTACATTGTAGAATGAATTGTGTTACATTGTTACATTTTAGAGATGACTCAGCAGGGTCACTTTATCTAATAAGGGAATGGCTGCAAATCTAAAATGGAATTATGAATGAAGTCCTTCACCTGCCATACTCTTGTATTTTGAGAGGCGGAGACTATTTCCGGTTTTTATTGCTCTCTGCGCTCCGGACAGGAAGTGACGGGAAATCTCTCCAATGGGGGTCACAGTCAGAAATGATAAAACAACAGAATTTGCAGCTCTTCCCTGCTTCATCCAAATATAAAATCCTGATTTTGGCTGGAGCTGGGCTTTGCTACACCTTCCGTAGTCTCCTTTGCGCAGCTGCAGAATGACGCAGCGCTAAGCGGCGGCGGTGAAATCTTATCGTCTCATTGAATACAGAGAATGTTTTCCCGGGCCGGCTCTGTGTTTTTACAGCCTCTTTAATTTGTTTTTGTTTTCACTCTTCCGTCTCCCGGGACCCCGTCCGTTGTCACCTCGTCATTCAGCCGCGATCTGGGGGAGCGACCCCCCCCCCCCCCTCCTGTCAAAGTTCTGACAGCGGCAGCAAACTCTGAGACTTTCACTCAGCAAACAGGAGCAAAAAAGTCAACAGGACTCGCGTGCGGCAAGAATAACACCGGCTGCGATTTAATGAGAGCCGAGATCCGGAGTCCCCCTCAATTTCAGGGGGGAGGGGGGCACACGGCTCACTTTAAGGGGCACCACAATGAGGTTTTACAGACTTAATTCTTCCCTCTGGTCTTCCCTTCAGTCTTGCACAGGTGTAAAAGCTGGACTGAAATGGCTTCCTCTGATTTCACTGCACACTGTGAGCTTTTCAAAGTCAGATAAAGCCCCACCTTGTTTCCTGGCTGGAGGACATCCGGCATCATCTAGCTCTTTCCCCCCTAGCCTGACTGTCCCTGGCCCATCCCTTTCATTCATTGGATATCAGATCTTTCAATCATCGAGGCTCAGTATCACATGTGAATGTTACCTAAATGCAAATACATTCTGCCTAGAACCGCCCACTGCTCAAGATTAACATCCACCTATTAAGGCACTTTAACCACTTAAGGACCGGGCCTATTTCTGACACAAGTTAAAATCAGTATTTTTTGCTAGAAAATTACTTAGAACCCCCAAACATTATATATGTTTTTTTTTTAGCAAAGACTCTGGAGAATAAAATGGTGGTTGTTGCAATATTTTATTAATATATAATTAATATATTCATGCAGTATTCTTTCAAACGCATTTTTATTTTGGAAAAAATACATTTCACTGAATTAAAAAAAAAATTAAACAGTAAAGTTAGCCCTTTTCTTTTGTATATTGTGAAAGATGATGTCACACCGAGTAAATAGATACCCAACATGTTATGGTTTAAAATTGCGCACACCCGCAGAATGGTGACAAAATACGATACCTAAAAATCTCCATAGGCAACACTTTAAAAAATGTTAATGGTTACCAGTTTAGAGTTACAGAAGAGGTCTATTTCTAGAATTATTGCTCTCGCTCTGGCGATCGCGGCGATACCTCACATGTGGGGTTTGAACACCGTTTTCATTTGCGGCCGCGACTTACATATGCTTTTTCTTTCATGCGCGAGCTCGCGGCTACTGGGGGCGCTTTAAAAAATGTTTTCCTTTTTATTTTATTTTTTTTTAATTAGATTTTATTGAATTATAAAAAAAAAAAAAGGTTTTACATACAGTACCTTATTTTATTTTATTTTTTATTTATAGCACTGCTTTTAAAAAACAAAATCTGATCACTTTTATTGCTGTCACAGGGAATGTAACACCCCTTGTGACAGTAATAGCAGTGACAAGTACTCTTTATGGAGGGATCGGGGGGAATGTGACAGTAATAGGAGTGACAGGTACTCTTTATGGAGGGATCGGGGGGAATGTGACAGTAATAGGAGTGACAGGTACTCTTTATGGAGGGATCGGGGGGAATGTGACAGTAATAGGAGTGACAGGTACTCTTTATGGAGGGATCGGGTGGAATGTGACAGTAATAGGAGTGACAGGTACTCTTTATGGAGGGATCGGGGGGAATGTGACAGTAATAGGAGTGACAGGTACTCTTTATGGAGGGATCGGGGGGGATGTGACAGTAATAGGAGTGACAGGTACTCTTTATGGAGGGATCGGGGGGATGTGACAGTAATAGGAGTGACAGGTACTCTTTATGGAGGGATCGGGGGAATGTGACAGTAATAGCAGTGACAGGTACTCTTTATGGAGGGATCGGGAGGAATGTGACAGTAATAGCAATGACAGGTACTCTTTATGGAGGGATCGGGGAGGAATGTGACAGTAATAGGCAGTGACAGGTACTCTTTATGGAGGGATCGGGGGGGAATGTGACAATAAATAGGAGTGACAGGTGCTCTTTATGGAGGGATCGGGGGGAATGTGACAGTAATAGCAGTGGCAGGTACTCTTTATGGAGGGATCGGGGGGAATGTGACAGTAATAGGAGTGACAGGTACTCTTTATGGAGGGATCGGGGGGAATGTGACAGTAATAGGAGTGACAGGCACTCTTTATGGAGGGATCGGGGGGAATGTGACAGTAATAGGCAGTGACAGGTACTCTTTATGGAGGGATCGGGAGGAATGTGACAGTAATAGGCAGTGACAGGTACTCTTTATGGAGGGATCGGGGGGAATGTGACAGTAATAGCAGTGACAGGCACTCTTTATGGAGGGATCGGGGGGGAATGTGACAGTAATAGGCAGTGACAGGTACTCTTTATGGAGGGATCGGGAGGAATGTGACAGTAATAGGAGTGACAGGTACTCTTTATGGAGGGATCGGGGGGAATGTGACAGTAATAGGCAGTGACAGGTACTCTTTATGGAGGGATCGGGAGGAATGTGACAGTAATAGGAGTGACAGGTACTCTTTATGGAGGGATCGGGGGGAATGTGACAGTAATAGCAGTGACAGGTACTCTTTATGGAGGGATCGGGAGGAATGTGACAGTAATAGGAGTGACAGGTACTCTTTATGGAGGGATCGGGGGGAATGTGACAGTAATAGCAGTGACAGGCACTCTTTATGGAGGGATCGGGGGGGAATGTGACAGTAATAGGCAGTGACAGGTACTCTTTATGGAGGGATCGGGAGGAATGTGACAGTAATAGGAGTGACAGGTACTCTTTATGGAGGGATCGGGGGGAATGTGACAGTAATAGGCAGTGACAGGTACTCTTTATGGAGGGATCGGGAGGAATGTGACAGTAATAGGAGTGACAGGTACTCTTTATGGAGGGATCGGGGGGAATGTGACAGTAATAGCAGTGACAGGTACTCTTTATGGAGGGATCGGGAGGAATGTGACAGTAATAGGAGTGACAGGTACTCTTTAAAGCGGGGGGTCTAAAAGACACCATACCCCTCCACTGCACTTCAATGTATTCAAAACGCCAAAATCAGCATTTTTGAATACTGACAGTTTTTTTAACCACTTCTGGACTGGAAGGATTTCCCCCCTTAATGACCAGGCCATTTTTTGCGATTCGGCACTGCGTTACTTTAACTGACAATTGCGCAGTTGTGCGACGCTGTACCCAAATAAAACTGATGTCTTTTTTTCCCACAAATAGAGCTTTCTTTTGGTGGTATTTGATTTTTTTTTTTTTTTTTTTTGCGCTATAAACAAAATAAAGAGCGACAATTCCTAAAAAAACAAAAAAAAACAATATTTTTCACTTTCTGCTATAAAACATTCCCAATAAAAAAAAATTAAAAATCAAATTTTTTCATCATTTTAGGCCAATTTAAATTCTGCTACATATTTTTGGTAAAAAAAAAAAAAAAAAAATCCCAATAAGTGTATTTTGATTGGTTTGCGCAAATGTTAGCGCATCTACAAACTAGGGGAAACATTTATGTCATTTTTATTTATTTTTTTTACTAGTAATGGCGGCGATCAGCGATTTTTAGCGGCACTGCTACATTGCGGCGGACAGATCGGACCCCTAACTGACATTTTTGACACTTTTGGGGGGGACCAGTGACATTACTACAGTAATCAGTGCTAAAAATATGCACTGTCACTGTACTAATGACACTGGCAGGGAAGGGGTTAACCCAGGGGCGATCAAAAGGTTGAGTGTGAGCCTAGGGGGTGTTTTCTAACAATTGCTGCCGCCGGTCCTTTGGATCGGCTTCCCTGCTTCCTAATGGGGGTAGGTGTGCGCATGCGCACGCAGCCGAGCCAGTATACTTTCAAGATGACCACTGCCTTGCTAAAGAAGCTGAGGGTAAAGGTGATGGACTGGCCAAGCATGTCTCCAGACCTAAACCCTATTGAGCATCTGTGGGGATCCTCAAACAGAAGGTGGAGGAGCGCAAGGTCTCTAACATCCACCAGCTCTGTGATGTCATCATGGGGGAGGGGAAGAGGAGTCCAGTGACAACCTGTGAATCTCTGGGGAACTCCATGCCCAAGAGGGTTAAGGCAGTGCTGGAAAATAATGGCGGCCACCAGTGTTGGAAGTAACTGCGTTTAAGTAAACGGCGTTACTTAACGCAGTTACTTTTCAGGGTAACGAGTAATCTATCAGATTACTCATTGTCTCCCTGTAATTCCGCTGCCGCTACTTCCGGCTGCGTTACCGCAATTACATCTACCGCCACTAGATGGCAGTAGATGTAATTGTCTTCCCCCTCTCCGAGTCCTCTATGACCGCTGTCCGCGGTCCTGCAGAGAGAAGAGGAGGAGAGACTCATCGAGTGAGTCATCACGTGACGTCACGCGGCGCTGTCTCACAGGCACGGACGGCAGCAGCAGCAGAACAGCGCGCCAGCAGCAAGTAGACAGGGGAGAGGCAGAGAGTGGGCATAGAGTCCGGCGGCGATCCTACCCAGCCAGGCCCATTGCCGATGCCGCCCACCCACAGTGCCAGTCTGCCAAGTAGTACAACAAGTACTAGTCTTAGACTCTTAGTAGTCAACCAACCAGTGGCAGTAACTTACAGTACAGACCACCAGAGACCAGCAGTCAGTTAAATCGATATATAGTCCAGCCCAGGCCAGGAGGAGACTCCACCACCAGTCCACCACCACCACAGGGCAGTAGGGCAGTGGGCAGCAGCCAGCAGGAAGACCACCACCAGTCCACCAACGAGTCCAGTCCAACGCACACAGCCAGCCAAGAGGAGGAGAGAGGCACAGAGACAGGCAGGCCTGAGGCCTGCAGGAGGAAGGAGCCAGAGGGACCCGGACAAAAGTGTGCCTGCCAGGCCAGAGGCTACACCACCACTAGCAAGCCCAGCACAGCAGGTAACAAAAAAAAAAAAAAACCTCACAGACAGTCAGGAGTCACCACCAGCCACCCACCACACCACCACCAGTGTGCCACCTGCCACGTCACCACCAGTGTGCCAAGCGCCCACGCCACCAGCAGCCAGGCAGCCGCCCACCACCAGTGTGCCGCCCAAGCCACCACCAGTGTGCCACGCCACCACCAGCCAGGCAGCTGCCCCCCACCAGTGTGCCACACCCACGTCCCCACCAGTGTGCCACACCCACGCCACCACCAGTTAAAATAAATACCAAATGTTCTAAAATACTGTATATAGTGTTTTTATTCTTCAATCAGTTAATATAAACATCTTTGCTATTAAAGATGTTATAGAACGTAATTGCATTATAGAATATTAAAAAAAAAGTCACAGTTACTTTGCTGAGTAACTAATTACTTTTTCTATGTGGTAACTGAGTCAGTAACTCAATTACTTTTTGGGAGAAGTAATTTGTAACTGTAACTAATTACTTTTTTAAACTAAGATGAGCAACACTGGCGGCCACACAAAATATTGACACTTTGGGCCCAATTTGGACATTGTCACTTAGGGGTGTACTCACTTTTGTTGCCAGCGGTTTAGACATTAATGAGCACGTGCCCTCAGCCTCTTTATTTGACCATGGCGAGGCCTGTTCTGAGTGGAACCTGTCCTGTTAAACCGCTTTATGGTCTTGGCCACCGTGCTGCAGCTCAGTTTCAGGGTCTTGGCAATCTTCTTATAGCCTAGGCCATCTTTATGTAGAGCAACCATTCTTTTTTTCAGATCCTCAGAGAGTTCTTTGCCATGAGGTGTCATGTTGAACTTCCAGTGACCAGTATGAGAGAGTGAGAGCGATAACACCAAATATAACACACCTGCTCCCCATTCACACCTGAGACCTTGTAACACTAACGAGTCACATGACACCGGGGAGGGAAAATGGCTAATTATGCCCAATTTGGACATTGTCACTTAGGGGTGTACTGACTTTTGTTGCCAGCGGTTTAGACATTAATGGCTGTGTGTTGAGTTATTTTGAGGGGACAGTAAATTTACACTGTTATACAAGCTGTACACTCACTACTTTACATTGTAGCAAAGTCTCATTTCTTCAGTGTTGTCACATGAAAAGATAGAATAAAATATTTACAAAAATGTGAGGGGTGTACTTACTTTTGTCAGATACTGTATATATATATATATATATATATATATATATATATATATATATATAATAAATACATCATCCAATGATACGAATGTCTATGTATGTCTGTGGAAGTGATAGAATGTAGCGGAGGATGTAGAGAATTTCTGTGGAAGTGATAGAATGTAGCGGAGGATGTACAGAAGGTGAACGATGGCTGCAGGTGACACGCCACCTTCTCCTGTCCTCCTTTCCAGTGAAATTCCAGGAATGGAGTCGGATCGCCGGGTCTCCATGGCAACCACATGTTAAGCCCCCTGGAACTGTTGCGGTTAAATTTAACTAGGTTGGGAAGAGTCGGGTAATTGGTCCAATGAGGATTAGGTGACCCGCGACACCCCACTTCCAGTGCTGGGCCCCGGAGGCCACTTCGCCAGGAAATTACGGGAGCCGCCATCTGCAATGAAGGGAAGCGGTCAGCGGCGCAGTGAGATCTCAGTGTTGTGCAGCAGACGCAAACAATGTAGAAATCACTTTCCCGTTTGAGTAATCAGCAGTGGAAAATCAGCAGCTTTGGTGGCTTTTACTTCCATTTCTCTCCCCCGGAGCCGGGAGCTCTGCGCACAGCGCTGTGTCCGGACATTGCAGATAGTTATTTATAATGGCGACAGCCAGCGCGACTGTAATAGAGGGGGCATTGCTGGATGGAATTGCATTGTGTGTCGCGGCTAGATATTCCTTTCCCAGGCGTTCTGACACAGGCGGCTTTTTCTTCTGGCTAAAGGCCTGAGACCTTTTTTTTTTCAATTTTGCAGGTGGAGCGATCAATGACTGCGCAGGAGACAAATACACCGGCTGCCAGTGCTGCCCTTTATTTCATAAAATGCTAACTGCCTGGCTGTCATGCATTCTGTCACATGGAAGTACAATCAAGTACATAGAATTTGGACTTCACTGGCTGCATGCTTGTTTCAAGTCAGCAAACATTCTTGAGGCATTCCAGGGTTGACATCGACTTATTCTTTAGGTACAGCTTTCCTTTATTATATATATATATATATATTATAGTAATAATAATAATAATATTGTTTTACTATACTTTAAAACAACTTAGGCTTATATAATATATATATATATAATATTAAAATTAACCCCAACTATATATATATATTTCTTTATGTATTTATTTATTTATTTCAAATATTAAAATTACAATGAACCCAACCATAGATATATACATAAATGTGTATATATATATATATATACAGTATATATCTGTGTGTGTGTGTATATATATATATATATACAGTATATATCTGTGTGTGTGTGTATGTATATATATATATCTACAATGTAAATATGTATGTGTGTGTATATATATATATACTTTGTATATAATTAAAATATTAAAATTAAGATAAACCCTAACCATATAATATATATATATTACGTGGTAATAATAAGACAGTTTAGTAATAATTAATAATAATATCATTGTAAAAATTGACCTTCCTAATAGTATTTATAATTTATTTGAAATAAATGTAATAAAAAAAATGAATAACAGTAAAGTTTTAATACATGTTGTAAAGCGCTGAACAAACCGTTGGCGCTATATAAATCTTCTATAATAATAATAATAATAATAAAAAAAAAACATAAATGTAATATATATTAATAATTATTAATGTTCTTTATTAATGTAATAAAATATATATATATATATATATATATATATATACATATATACATATACATATATATATATATATATACATATATACATATATATATATATATATATACATATACATATATATATATATATATATATATATATATATATATACATATACATATATATATATATATATATCAAATTAAAATTATCGCAATGACATGCATTTCAATAATACTTGTATGTTTTCATCTGTCCACACTTTTATTACTACTTTATATGCATACCTTATACTGTTTTATTTGTAACACTGAAAAAGAATATATTAAAAAAATGTAAAATGAACCCTAACCATATATATATATATATATATATATATATATATATATACTGTGTCCACACACACATACTATATTACCGAAAGTATTGGGACGCCCCCCTTTACACACACATGAACTTTAATGGCATCCCAGTCTTAGTCCGTAGGGTTCAATATTGGGTTGGCTCCGCCCTTTGCAGCTATAACAGCTTCAACTCTCCTGGGAAGGCTGTCCACAAGGTTTAGGAGTGTCTATGGAAATGTTTCACCATTCTTCTAGAAGTGCACTTGTGAGGTCAGGCACTGATGTTGGACGAGAAGGCCTAGCTTACAATCTCTGCTCTAATTGTAGTGTTCTATCGGGTTGAGGTCAGGCAGGCCAGTCAAGTTCATCCACCCCAAACTTGCTCATCCAATACTTTTGGTAATATAGTGTATATTATATAGTTATTAATAATAAGACAGTTTAATAATAATAATAATATCACTGTAAAAATGTAAATAATTAATATTAATATTATATTTTAAAATTATTTCAAAAAAATAATAGCAGCACCATTTTAATATACTTTGTAAAGCGTTGTGCAAACTGTTGGCACTATATAAATCCTAATAATATAATAATAACAATATTAATAAATGTATTATTAAGGCCTCTTGCACACTGCAGCTTAAAAAAGCTCAGTACAGCTTTTTTTTTTTTTTTTTTTACTGAGCTAAAATACAGCCCATTATTTGTAATGTGCCTGTGCACACAGGAGAGTAAACAAGCACCGGGCATTCTTCTTCAGTAAAAACAAAATAGAAAAGTCTCCATTTTTGGTCAGTAATTTACGCCTCAAATACACACGATTGCACACAAATGTGCATTTCCAAAATGTGCGAAAATACAAAAAAAAAAAAACAGATGAAAAAGTAGATGCTCAAACAAGAGTATTGTGTGCAAGAGGCCTAAATGTAATATATATATATTTTAAATTAAAGTTATAAAAAATAAAAGTATAGTTTCCCCTTGAGTTTAATTTTTTTTTCTAACTTTTATATATTTTCTTGTAGCGGATTTCTATGACTTTATTACCAGTACAGACTGGTAGATGATCCTTCTATAGTGGGTTTGTCTCTGCAATCACTGAGCCTCCTTCTCCATCCACAGCTGCTGAGATAAAACTGCATCCCCATAGAGACCTCATGGTTCCCAGTCAGTCACACCGGACTGAAAAAGAAGAGCAAATCACAAAACAAATGTGCAATGAGATAAATAAATCTTCTGCCCTTTCACAGAGATCCCCAATACTAAGCTGCTGGCACCCCAAAAAAACGAATAACTTCACCCAATAAAAGTGCAGTGCTTCCCCCTCAAATACCATCAATACAAATACATGTTTTAATGTTTTCCTACAGTGAGGGGAAAGAAGTATTTGACCCCCCCCCCCCTGCTGATTTTGTACGTTTGCCCCACCGACAAAGAAATGATCAGTCTATAATTTTATTGGTCGGTTTATTTTACCAGTGAGAGACAGAATAACAACAAAAATATCCAGAAAAACGCATTTCAAAAAAGTAATAAATTGATTTGCATTTTAATGAGTGAAATAAGTATTTGATCCCCGATCAATCAGCAGATTTCTGGCTCCCAGGTGTCTTCTATACAGGTAACAAGCTGAGATTAGGAGGATTCTCTTAGGCCCCTTTCACACATGCTGTCCGTTTGTCCGTTTTTCATCCATCCGTTGACGGATGAAAAACGGACATCAATGCATCTCTATGTAAAAACGGATGACAACTGATGATCATCAGTTAACATCCGTTTTCATCCACTTCCGTCAATGTCCGTTTTTTTGAACGGATGAATGCCCTATTTTTCATCCGTCAAAAAAACGGATCGGACGAAAAACGGATGTCAACTGATGACAACGGATGAAAAACTGATGTCAACGGATGACAACGGATGAAAAACTGATGTCAACTGATGACAACGGATGAAAAACGGACGACAACGGATGAAAAACGGATGAAAAACGGATAACAACTGACGAAAAACGGATGAAAAACTGATGACAACTGACGAAAAACGGATGAAAAACTGATGACAACTGACGAAAAACGGATGAAAAACTGATGAAAAACGGATGAAAAACTGATACATTTGACGTGACTGAACTGATGAACTGAACGGACTGTATGTGTGAAAGGGGCCTAAAGGCCCCTTTCACACATGCTGTCCGTTTGTCCGTTTTTCATCCATCCGTTGACGGATGAAAAACGGACATCAATGCATCTCTATGTAAAAACGGATGACAACTGATGATCATCAGTTAACATCCGTTTTCATCCACTTCCGTCAATGTCCGTTTTTTTGAACGGATGAATGCCCTATTTTTCATCCGTCAAAAAAACGGATCGGACGAAAAACGGATGTCAACTGATGACAACGGATGAAAAACTGATGTCAACGGATGACAACGGATGAAAAACTGATGTCAACTGATGACAACGGATGAAAAACGGACGACAACGGATGAAAAACGGATGAAAAACGGATAACAACTGACGAAAAACGGATGAAAAACTGATGACAACTGACGAAAAACGGATGAAAAACTGATGACAACTGACGAAAAACGGATGAAAAACTGATGAAAAACGGATGAAAAACTGATACATTTGACGTGACTGAACTGATGAACTGAACGGACTGTATGTGTGAAAGGGGCCTAAAGGGAGTGCTCCTAATCTCAGCTTGTTACCTGTATAGAAGACACCTGTCCACAGAACCAACCAATCAGATTCCAATCTCTCCACCATGGCCAAGACCAAAGAGCTGTCCAAGGATGTCAGGGAGAAGATTGGAGACCTACACAAGGCTGGAATGGGCTACAAGACCATCGCCAAGCAGCTTGGTGAGAGGTGACAACAGTTGGTTGGAAGAAACAGAAAATAACTGTCAGTCTCCCTCGGTCTGGGGCTCCATGGAAGATCTCACCTCATGGAGGTTCAATGATGATGGAGAATGGTAAGGAATCAGCCCAGAACTACACGGGAGAATCTTCTCAATGATCTCAGCTGGGACCATCGTCACCAAGAAAACAATTGGTAACACTACGCCATGGAGGACTGAAATCCTGCAGTGCCCGCAAGGTCCCCCTGCTCCATAAAGCACATGTACAGCCCGTCTGAAGTTTGCTAATGAACATCTGAATGATTCAGAGGAGAACTGGGTGAAAGTGTTGTAATCAGATGAGACCAAAATCGAGCTCTTTGGCATCAACTCAACTTGCTGTGTTTGGAGGAGGAAGAATGCTGCCTATGACCCCCAAGAACACCATCCCCCATCGTCACACATGGAGGTGGAAACATTATGCTTTGGGGGGGGTTTTCCTGCTAAGGGGACAGGACAACTTCACTGCATCAAAGGGACGATGGACGGGGCCATGTACCATCAAATCTTGGGTGAGAACCTCCTTCCCTCAGCCAGGCCATTGAAAATGGGTCATGGATGGATCTTCCAGCATGACAATGACCCAAAACACACGGCCAAGGCAACAAAGGAGTGGCTCAAGAAGAAGCACAATAAGGTCCTGGAGTGGCCTAGCCAGTCTCCAGACCTGAATCCCATAGAAAATATGTGGAGGGAGCTGAAGGTTCGAGGTACCAAACATTAGCCTGTAATCCTTAATGACTTGGAGAGGATCTGCAAAGAGGAGTGGGACCAAATCCCTCCTGAGATGTCTGCAAACCTGGGGGCCAACTACAAGAAACGTCTGACCTCTGTGATTGCCAACAAGGGTTTCTCCACCAACTACTAAGTCATGTTTTGTGAAGGCGTCAAATAATTATTTCACTCATTAAAATGCAAGGAAGACACTGTCCCTTTAAATGACTCCTCTGGACGGTTTGAAGGCTCCTTCTCCTCGCAGGATCCCACCTGTCCTTCTTCACACCATCCCCCAATTCTGTCTGCCGCAGATTTCTCTGAAAACCGGAGCCAGAATGTTTCCACGTCTTCTGTCCTCACCTACATGGGCTGCAAAAACATCAAATCAGGAAAAACCGTCCGAAAAATACGACAGATTGAGGGAAGAAAGTGAGCGAGATGAGAGAGAAGATCCGCCATATAAAGGGGCAATACAGAATTCATACAATATGACTGATCTGAAAACATAATCTTATCATATGACTTGCTACAAAGTTACAATGTACAGTCTGATCACTGGGGGAGGGGAGACTGAGGAGGTGCTTTATTTTGCCTGCAGCAGACTAATGACATCATCTCAGCCTAGGCAAAGTCACTGATTGGAGCTCATAGATGGCTGTTTAACCACTTTACCACCGGAGGATTTTGCTGTCTTACGTCCAGGCCACTTTTTGCGATTCGGCGCTGTGTGACTTTAACTGACAATTGCGCGGTCATGCAACGCTGTACCCAAACAAAATTTACGTTCTTTTTTTCCCACAAACAGAGCTTTCTTTTGGTGATATTTGATCACCTCTGCGCTTTTCATTTTTTGCGATATTGATTAAAAAATGCGACAATTTTGAAAAAATAACAATATTTTTCTACTTTGACAGTTAAAAAATATCCAATATATTCAATTTTTGTCATATATTTAGGCCAAAATGTATTTAGCTACATGTCTTTGACAAAAAAATTCTCAATGAGCGTTTTTTTAACCGCTTTATGATCGAAAGGTTTTACCCCATTCCTGACCAGGCCATATTTTGCGATTCGGCACTGCCTTAATTTAACGGACAATTGCGTGGTCGTGCAACGCTGTACCCAAATTTAATTTATGTCTTTTTTTTCCCCACAAACAGAGCTTTCTTTTGGGGGTATTTGATCACCTGTGCGATTTTTACTTTTTGCGCTATAAACAAAAAAAGAGCGACAATTTTGAAAAATTCCCACCCCAAAAAAATTTAAAAATCTAAATTTTTTAACATTTTTGGCCAATTTGTTTTATGCTACATATGTTTGGTAAAAAAAAAAAAAATCGCAATAAGCGTATTTTGATTGATTTGCGCAAAAGTTATTGCGTCTACTAACTAAGGGAAAGATTTTTGTCATTTTTGGTGTTTTTTTTTTAACGAGTAATGGCGGTGATCTATGATTTTTTTTTGCGGGACTGCGACATTGCGGCGGACAGATGGGACCCCTGACTGACATTTTTGACACTTTTGGGGGTACCAGTGACATTACTGCAGTAATCAGTGCTATATATATGCACTGTCACTGTACTAATGACACTGGCAGGGAAGGGCTAATTTTTATTGGAGAGGGAGGGGTTAATGTATGCCTGGTGCTTACTGACGTGTGTGGGGGGAGGGGACTGAGTGACACAGGGACAGATCGAGGGTTGAGCTATGCTGAGCCCTGCAATCTGACCCTGGCTGTCACTTAGGAGATCCGCCTGCTTTGTTTACACAAGCGGGCGGATTTCCTCACTCGATTCCCCGATGAACGGGGAAGAGCAGCGGTGATCACCGCCTCTCCTCCCCTGGCCCGACTCCCGCTGTAACTGAATACAGCGGGAGCGAGCCTCCGGCGGCGCGCACGCGCCGCCGAGAGAGGAGAGAGTCTGGTGACGTAGGTCTACGTCGCCAGACGATAACGAGCCACTTTGCTGCAGTACAGTCAACGTGACCGGTCGGCAAGTGGTTAATGATAAAAGGAGGATATTTTCTGAAGAATGGTCTTGTTGCTTTACAGGTATGATGGGAGGGGGGAGGGGGGGGGGAGGGGATATATACATTACATACAGGAGTATCTCATAAAATTAGAATATCATCAAAAAGTTAATTTATTTCAGTAATTCGATTCAAAAGGTAATCTCCTATATTGTATATCGATGTGTTACACACAGAGTGATATATTTCACGCATTTCTTTCTTTTCTTTTTGATGATTATGGCTTCCAGCGAGTGACACCCCCAAAATTCAGTATCTCAGAAAATTAGAATATTACATAAGACCAATAAAAAAGGATTTTTAATAGAGAAATGTTGTCTTAGTGAAAAGTCTGTCCATGTACAGTATAGGATGCACTCAATACTTGGCCGGGGATCCTTTTGCATAAATTACATCATCAATGCGGCGTGGCATGGAGGTGTGGCATGGAGGCGTGGCATGGAGGCGTGGCATGGAGGCGATCAGCCTGTGGCACTGCTGAGGTGTTATGGAAGCCCAGGTTGCTTTGATAGTGGCCTTCAGCTCCTCTGCATTGTTGGGTCTGGTGTCTCTCATCTTCCTCTTGACAATCTCCCACAGATTCTCTATGGGGTTTAGGTCAGACGAGTTTGCTGGCCAATCAAGCACAGTGATCCTATGACCAGGTATTGGTCGTTTTGGCAGTGTGGGCGGTGCCAAGTCCTGCTGGAAAATGGAATCAGCACCTCCATAAAGCTGGTCAACAGAGGGAAGCATGAAGAGCTCTAGAATTTCCTGCTAGAGGACTGCACTGGACTTGATAAAACACAGTGGACCAACACCAGCAGATGACACGGCTCCCCCAAATCATCACTGACTGTGGAAACTTTACACTGCAACTTGGATTCTGTGCCTCTCCGCTCCTCCTCCAGACTCTGGGACCTTGATTTCCAAATGAAATGCAAAATTTACTTTCACCTGAAAAGAGGACTTTGGACCATTGAGCAACAGTCCAGTCCTTTTTCTCCTTAGCCCAGGTAAGACGCTTCTAAAGTTGTCTCTGGTTCAGGAGTGGGGTGACACAAGGAATGTGACAGTTGTGGCCCCCATGTCCTGGATAAGTCTGTGGGTGGTGGCTCTTGAAGCACTGACACCAGCCGTAATCCACTGCTTGTTAATCTCTCCTAAAGTCTTAAAGAGGAAGTAAAGCCTGTAAAATAAAATGTATTTTTGGTTACCTGCAAAGTAAATGCATGATGTGCTAGTATGCAACGCATACTAGCACATTATGTGACACTTACCTGCAAACAAAGCCTGCAGTGTCCCCGCTGGAGGCCGCATCCATGTTCGCCCGGCTGTTTTCCGGGTCTGCTGACTCCGGTTGTGCTACTGTCTGGAGCCGCGTGACGCCACTCCTGCGCATGCACACGGGAGCCGCCATTTATGGCACAGCACAAGTGGCCAATCCTTCCGAGCGCATGTGACGATGACGTCATCGGCGGCATTCACAATGAAAATATCTCCTAAATGCTGCAAGTTTAGCAGATATTTACAGTACCTATAGGTAAGGCTTGTTATAGGCTTTCCTATAAGGCAGTACAGCCAGCCCTCCTGTACTGGGCCCGGGCACTATCAGTTCAAAAGGGGGGCCCAGGAACCTGCTGAGCAGGAGGGCCGGCTGTGCAGTCTTATTTCAGCCTCTAATCCTCTTCTGTCTTCCCCTGCAGTGCTGCCAGCTTCTTGTCCTCTTTCTCCCTCCGACTGCACTGCAGGGGGATTGGTCCTGGCACATATGCCCCTTACATCTGCTGTCCGCCCCCCCCATTTGCCCCTTCCTTCTGCTCCTCTCCTGCCAGCATCTGCTGCGGGCACAAAGGGAGATGTTTTTTTTCAGAATACAAAGAGGGGGAGGGGACCGCTAAATAAGTAATTTACTGGCCCCTTCCTTTTCTGAATGAACAAAGTGAGCGGTTGGTACCAATCACTGCTGTGTCCATTCATCCTGAAGCATAGTAAACTGTATTTATTATGCTTTAGTTTGTGAATGAACAGGGAGCCTCAGAGCGTTTCCTATTCATTCATCGGTGCTGCTGAAGCTGCAAAGAAAGGGACTTGTAATGGACCCGTACTCAAGAAGAGTATGTCCGCCGTATAAGCTTCCCTTGCCTGGTACCGGCACAATCCAATATCCCTTAGCCCACCCAGTCACTTTTGGAAACTTCCATGTAGGATGGTAAGAAGCATAATAAAAGACTCTTTATTCAAACACAGGCACAAAGAGATATACACTCAGGGGACAATTCCCCCCCCCCTCCATTTGCATAATGACACAGGGTGGGGTAAACTATATTCAGTAACATGACACACAGGTATATTCAACTTTCCAACTGTAGACAGTCTTTAGGAAGGGCTGCTGGAGAAATCCCCCCTCCCATCTAGCAGCTAATCCACATACACATATACATCCCATAATAGGTTGATCCCAAGGCAGACAGAAACAATAGAACAATGGGATACAGGCACTTAACTATAACAAACCCCACATACAGCGTCTGTCTTTCATTCCCAGTGACGGTGACTACCGTCACAGGACTGATAAATCTATGTCCTCCGTCACCTTCGGCTGGGAAGAAGGGGCCCCCCCGGCAGGTAGGCTCTATGGGGCCCCGTGATTTCTAACGGCAGCCCTGCCTATAATTTCAAACATCACGGGGGGTATACGACCGCTTTAAATTGCTTTTGCTTCACAATCCTCTCAAGTTTGTGGTTATCATTGTTTCTTGTGCACCTTTTTCTACCACATTTTTTCCTTCCACTCTACTTTCCATTATGTGCTTGGATATGGCACTCTGTGAACAGCCAGCTTCTTTAGCAATGAGGTTTTGTGGCTTTTTGTGTGTCTGTCAGGACTCTGAAGGCGAGCCTGACATGCAGAGGGTAGCCTCTAGCTCACCGTGGGATGGAGCAGAAACGAGTCACCCAGGCAGTAGACACAGGCTAACCCCAGGTGCGGAATCTAAGTGCCAACCGGTCTTCACCAGAGCCTCTGATGGTGAGGATGGATTTTGCTGCGCGTATAGCACCAGGTCGCGGTCCATAGGGTTGCCCCACCAGAAGGGGAACAGATCCGGATCCAGTGGCAGATAAACAGACAAGGATAAGGCAGAAGAGTGGTCACAAACAAGCCGAGGTCAGGGCGGGCAGCAGACAAGCGAGGTGAGGGACAAGCCAGGAGGTCAAACAGGAATCAAACTGGATACAACAGGCCTCAGGTTCAGGAACACACGAGAAGCAGCAGACAAGACAGTAAAGTATCCATGAACCAGCCACCCTTAAATAGGCCGTTTGGGCGCCAAGACCAAAAAGGTCATTGCGTGCGCCTATGTGCCTGGGTCACGGCCGTCGCGCATATGCGTGTGCATTGGTGAACGCCTGTTAGCCATTTTGTTTTCTGGACAAATGTCAAGTCAGAAGTCTTCCCCATGATTGTGTAACCTACTGAACCAGACTGAGAGACCATGTACAGCTTGCAGGAACCCTTTACAGGTGTTTTGAGTTAAATAGCTGATTAGAGTGTGACACCATGAGTCTATAATATTCAACGTTTTCACAATATTCTAATGTAGCGCCCTCCTAGGTAGGTGCTAGAGAGAGAAAGTATAGTTTTGAGTCCTACCTGCTGTCCAGAGGGGCTGCAGGTAAATCTATATCATTCTCTGCTCACCAGAGAGCAGGATCTGTTAGTGAGGTCTGCTCATTCTGTCTGCAGAGTGTTCCACACTGGTCAAATAGGGAGGCATGTTGGACAGTGGGAGGAAACCTGACAAATGAGTGCACAGGAATTTGATACAGCTCTGGTGATTGGCAGAAGAAAAGTGCCTCAGTGCATGCTGGGATACTGTATAAAAGCCAGGAGCACATGTGCTCTGTCTTCCGGCTGGATAGCGGAGTCCTGGAGGGAAGGGGGCGGCTGCCTCCTCTGTAGAGGTGCCATGCGGCCTCAGGTGGTCGACCTGAGGGCCTGGAGAGAGCTAGAGAGGAACTGAACCCAGAGATCCTGTGAAACTGACTGAAAGGGGAGACACTGGAGGATCTGATTCTGCAGTACAGTGAGTACAGATCTGTGTCAAGGGGCCTGACCTGAGGGGGCCAACCCCTGCAGCTAGAAGAGTCATTGGACAGGTGTCAGTAAAGGGGATGCTAGTGAGTGTCCCGAAGATAATGTAGATTCACCAAGTCTATTGCTGGAGAGGAAAGAGCAAGGAGACTTAACCCTTTCCATACTTGTGGGAGTATGGATTAAGCAGTGCAGCTGCTTCCACAAGCAACCTGGTGAGGCCAAGTGAGAGTTGTCCTTATCCATTGTGAATAGTTCCAGTTGGAGTATCCCACTATTCCCTTCTCCCATCCAAGATCCAAAATAAACACTAAAAACCAATACCTCTGGACTGTTTATTGTGTGACGAGCCATCAGGAGTAAGGATGAATGTGTGAACTGTTCCCTAAGCAGGGCCGTCTTTAACAACTTAAGGACCGCCTTTTGCGAAGTTATACTGCGGCCTGTGACCATTCTATATAGGATTACAGGTCTTTATGATCATTTTACAAGCCACGCCCCCATACAGCTAGAATCACTCCCCTATGCTAACATTTAACCCCTTTGATCGCACCTGGTTTAGCCCCTTCCCTGCCAGTGTCATTATTACAGTGACAGTGCATATTTTTAGCACTGATTACTGTAGTAATGTCACTGGTCCCCCCAAAAGTGTCAAAAATGTCAGTCAGGGGTCCGATCTGTCCGCCGCAATGTCGCAGTCCCATTAAAAATCGCAGATCGCCGCCATTACTAGTAAAAAAAACAATAAAAATGACATAAATCTTTCCCGTAGTTAGTAGACGCAATACTTTTTGCGCAAACCAATCAAAATACGCTTATTGCGATTTTTTTTTTTTATGTAGCAGACAACAAATTAGCCTATAATGTTAAAAAAATTTGATTTTTAATTTTTTTTTTAATCTTTTATAGCAGAATGTGAAAATATAGTTTTTTTTTTTCTGAATTGTCGCTCTTTGTTTATAGCGCAAAAAATCAAAATCGCAGAGGTGATCAAATACCACCAAAAGAAAGCTCTATTTGTGGGAAAAAAAATGACATCAATTTTATTTGGGTACAGCGTCGCACGACCGCACAATTGTCCGTTAAAATAATGCAGTGCCTGATCGCAAAAAATTGCCTGGTCATTAAGGGGGCAAATGCTTCCGGTCCAGAAGTGGTTAATATAGATTGGACCCTGGGCAAATATTTTCATGGGGGCTCCCAAATCCACTTATCAGCTATTTGCAGGCAGTGCGGGCTCAAGGGGCAGCTGCTTTGGGCCCCACAGCAATGACTGGGCCCAGGGAAGCTGCCCCTTTTGCCTTGTGTTAAAGACGGCCCTGTCCCTAAGTGACTGTGTGCTGGTAATCAGAGGAGGCCGGACAAGTCATCATACAGCAATCCCTATTGCAAAAACAAAGTTTGTAATAAAGTTCAGTAATTCACAGCAAGCCCGGCAGGAAGGTGCCGAACCGGGAACACTCACAGGATGCACAGCAATGTGTAGCTGAGGAAGACTCAGAGGCAGAATGGGCCATGTCCGGTCCGTGCCCAAATGGGGCGATCTCCAGATAGGATGGTGTGCCCCTATCCTTTCCTTATTCATCTGTAACCTCTCCCTGCTGCTAATCTCTGTCCCTATCAGGCGGGTGATCTGTCCCTACATTACCCACACAGGAAATGTGCGTCAAGCCTGGGAGCCAGGGCCTTCAATAGACTCTGCCTAACCTAAGATGGCCTCCGGAGTCACATGGGGCAGCAGCATCCAACTGGATGGCTCCCACGGTGACCCAGGATAGCATAGAGGAACCACGTTCCTCCTGACTTCCTTTTGCTCTGCAATGCCACTGTAATTGAGCGCCACCTGCAGTGCAGAGAGTAGACACCACCTGCCTACATCTCTGGGAAACGTTCAGCAACAGGAAAGTGTCATTTTCTTAGCCAAAGAAGTAACATTGTAATTACAGATTAGTCCAGGAAAACTTCCATTTAATCTTTAACTATGTAAAACCCGGAGCAACTCTGATACAGGACCCCTCCAGTGGGTGGGGCAGATACAAACTACTGCAGGAAAGCCCCCCATTGTGGGAGGGGCAGATACAAAAACTATCTCAGGAAATGTCACCATTGTGGGAGGGGCAGAGACACAAACTACTGCAGGAAATCCCCCCATTGTGGGAGGGGCAAAGACAAACTACTGCAGGAAATCTCCCCATTGTGGGAGGGGCAAAGACACAAACTACTGCAAGAAATCTCCCCATTGTGGGAGGGGCAAAGACACAAACTACAGCAAGAAATCTCACGATTCTGGGAGGGGCAGACATACAAACTACTGCAGGAAATCTCACCATTGTGGGAGGGGCAGAGATACAAACTACTGCAGGGAAATCTCAGCATTGTGGGAGGGGCAGAGACACAAACTACTGCAGAGAAATCTCCGCATTGTGGGAGGGGTAGAAACACAAACTACTGGGGGAAATCTCATGATTCTGGGAGGGGCAGAATTACAAACTACTGCAGGAAATCTCAGCATTGTGGGAGGGGCAGAGATACAAGCTACTGCAGGAAATCTCCCCATTGTGGGAGGGACAAAGACACAAACTACTGCAGGAAATCTCCCCATTGCGGGAGGGGCAGAGACACAAACTACTGCAGGAAATCTCCCCATTGTGGGAGGGGCAGAGACACAAACTATTGCAGGAAATCTCCCCATTGCGGGAGGGGCAGAGACACAAACTACTGCAGGAAATCTCCCCATTGTGGGAGGGGCAGAGACACAAACTACTGCAGGAAATCTCACCATTGTGGGAGGGGCTGAGACACAAACTACTGCAGGAAATCTCATCATTGTGGGAGGGGCAGAGACACAAACTACTGCAGGAAATCTCCCCATTGTGGGAGGGGCAGAGATACAAACTACTGCAGAAAAATCTCACCATTGTGGGAGGGGCAGAGATACAAACTACTGCAGGAAAATCTCACCATTGTGGGAGGGGCAGAGACACAAACTACTGCAGGAAATCCCCCCATTGTGAGAGGGGCAAAGACAAACTACTGCAGGAAATCTCCCCATTGTGGGAGGGGCAAAGACACAAACTACTGCAGGAAATCTCCCCATTGTGGGAGGGGCAGAGACACAAACTACTGCAAGAAATCTCCCCATTGTGGGAGGGGCAAAGACACAAACTACAGCAGGAAATCTCACCATTGTGGGAGGGGCAGAGATACAAACTACTGCAGGAAACCTCACTATTGTGGGAGGGGCAGAGACACCAACTACTGCAGGGAAATCTCAGCATTGTGGGAGGGGCAGAGATACAAACTACTGCAGGAAACCTCACTATTGTGGGAGGGGCAGAGACACCAACTACTGCAGAGAAATCTCCGCATTGTGGGAGGGGTAGAAACACAAACTACTGCAGGAAATCTCCCCATTGTGGGAGGGACAAGACACAAACTATTGCAGGAAATCTCCCCATTGCGGGAGGGGCAGAGACACAAACTACTGCAGGAAATCTCCCCATTGTGGGAGGGGCAGAGACACAAACTACTGCAGGAAATCTCAGCATTGTGGGAGGGGCAGAGACACAAACTACTGCAGGAAATCTCCCCATTGTGGGAGGGGCAGAAACACAAACTACTGCAGGAAATCTCACCATTGTGGGAGGGGCTGAGACACAAACTACAGCAGGAAATCTCCCCATTGTGGGAGGGGCAAAGACACAAACTACTGCAGAAAATCTCCCCATTGTGGGAGGGGCAAAGACACAAACTACTGCAGAAAATCTCACCAATGTGGGAGGGGCAGAGACACAAACTACTGCAGGAAATCTCCCCATTTACTACTCATCCTTCATAGTATACAGTGACATCATCATATTACCTCCAGTGATTACCCGCTCTGTATAATTTGGGGATTGGACGCACACACGTATATTCTCGTTCCATCTTCATATTTGAACATCTCCCATTTATGACAACAAAGCTGACGGAGTTTATTTGAAAACATTTTGGCTCCTTTAAAGGCCGCCCTACCTCCAATAATTGACTTATTTATCTCTTCATGTTCCATTCAAAGATAATATTTTGTAACCTTGCTGAACATGAAACACATTTCAGAAATTCTTCGCGAGGAGCGCGATGTTTGTGCATTTTCTACAAGAAATTCTCTCGCTGGAGGATCGGCACATGAAGGTTTTTGCCGTCGGCGATTTTTGTGTTTTTGATTTCAGAATAAAACTTATCAGATCACAAATCTATCCTTGAGGACGGCGCTTCTGTTTTCATGTTGATATGATTATTTTGTAATACCGGTAACCGCGTACGGTGATGAAAACTAATATAAACCGCGCCGTCCTCTACAGCGAGCCGGAAATAATCGCAACATCTGTGATATCTCTAGAAGGGAACTTCACATCACACGACGGCAGACGCTCCCTCCATAAATAGTATTCCTCATTGAGGTCAGTTGTGTGTATATATATATATACAGTACCTAACAAAAGTAAGTACACCCCTCAGATTTTTGTAAATATTTTATTCTATCTTTTCATGTGACAACACTGAAGAAATGAGACTTTGCTACAATGTAAAGTAGTGAGTGTACAGCTTGTATAACAGTGTAAATTTACTGTCCCCTCAAAATAACTCAACACACAGCCATTAACGTCTAAACCGCTGGCAACAAAAGTGAGTACACCCCTAAGTGACAATGTCTAAATTGGGCCCAATTAGCCCTTTCCTCTCTCCCCGGTGTCATGTGACTGGTTAGTGTTACAAGGTCTCAGGTGTGAATGGGGGGCAGGTGTGGTAAATTTGGTGTTATCGCTCTCACTCTCTCATACTGGTCACTGGAAGTTCAACATGGCACCTCATGGCAAAGAACTCTCTGAGGATCTGAAAAAAAGAATTGTTGCTCTACATAAAGATGGCCTAGGATATAAGAAGATTGCCAAGACTCTGAAACTGAGCTGCAGCACGGTGGCCAAGACCATACAGCGGTTTAACAGGACAGGTCCCACTCAGAACCGGCCTCACCATGGTTGACCAAAGAAGTTGAGTGCCGTGCTCAGCGTCATATACAGAGTTTGTCTTTGGGAAATAGACGTATGAGTGCTGCCAGCATTGCTGCAGAGGTTGAAGGGGTGGGGGGGTCAGCCTGTCAGTGCTCAGACCATACGCCGCACACTGCATCAAATTGGTCTGCAGAAGGAAGCCTCTTCTAAAGATGATGCACAAGAAAGCCTGCAAACAGTTTGATGAAGGCAAGCAAAGTAAGGACATGGATTACTGGAACCATCTCCTGTGCTCTGATGAGACCAAGTTAAACTTATTTGGTGTCAGATGGTGTCAGGCGTGTGTGGGGGCAACCAGGTGAGGAGTACAAAGACAAGTGTGTCTTCCTACAGTCAAGCATGGTGGTGGGAGTGTCATGGTCTGGGGCTGCATGAGTGCTGCCGGCACTGGGGAGCTACAGATCATTGAGGGAACCATGAATGCCAACATGTACTGTGACATACTGAAGCAGAGCATGATCCCCTCCCTTCGGAGACTGGGGGGCAGGGCAGTATTCCAACATGATAACCACCCCAAACACATCTCCAAGACAACCACTGCCTTGCTAAAGAAGCTGAGGGTAAAGGTGATGGACTGGCCAAGCATGTCTCCAGACCTAAACCCTATTGAGCATCTGTGGGGATCCTCAAACAGAAGGTGGAGGAGCGCAAGGTCTCTAACATCCACCAGCTCTGTGATGTCATCATGGGGGAGGGGAAGAGGACTCCAGTGACAACCTGTGAAGCTCTGGTGAACTCCATGCCCAAGAGGGTTAAGGCAGTGCTGGAAAATAATGGCGGCCACACAAAATATTGACACTTTGGGCCCAATTGGGACATTGTCACTTAGGGGTGTACTGACTTTTGTTGCCAGCGGTTTAGCCATTAATAGCTGTGTGTTGAGTTATTTTGAGGGGACAGTAAATTTACACTGTTATACAAGCTGTACACTCACTGCTTTACATTGTAGCAAAGTGTCATTTCTTTAGTGTTGTCACATGAAAAGATAGAATAAAATATTTACAGAAATGTGAGGGTGTACTTACTTTTGTGAGATACTGTATGTATATATATATACAGAGGCGTAACTAGAACCTTCAGGGCCCCGGTGCAAGAAATCATGAAGGGCCCCCCGGACCCCTGGCCGGGGCCCTTCCCTTCCAGCCAGGGGCTCTTCCCACTGATCCTGGGGCCCTTTAATCTCGTTCCAGGGCCCTTTATTACGGTCCTGCAGTGGGACCCTTTCACAAGTTCTGCATTGGGTTCCCTTCCTGCCATCTTGGGGACTCCCAACGTTGGAATGCCAGGGCCCGTTTGCAAATGTGACCTTTGCGATCCTGGAAGTTCACCCACTGGTGTGAGTAGTTTTTATTTTTTGGAATTTTTATTGTATTATATTTTATCATTTTATTTTATTTTTTTTACAATGTCATTGACTATGACTCTGTCCATTCAGAAAAGGAAGGAGCTGATAAATTACATATTTAGTGACCCCTTCCTGGTTCTCTATTGTGACACATCCTCTGCAGCAGCAGGCAGGAGGGGGAAGGGAGCACACAAGGGCCCAGTGACAGCAGAACACAATTGAACTGGATAAGAGGAGTGGCGGGGGCAGCATACAGAGGAACCAAACTCCTCCATTATCCTCCTGCAGCTACAGGAGGAAAAAGGAGGACAGTCATTTCTCTACATGCTGCCCCCGCCACCCCTCCTATCCAGGTGTACAGGGGAGCCGCACGGGCCCCCTGGAGCATGGGGCCCGGTTGCAATTGCAACCCCTGCAACCCCTGTAGTTACGCCCCTGTATATATATATCCAATCCGCAGCTGTTTATCCTTTATTTTCAATTTTCATTAATGCTTTACATATTACAACAGTTTTGGACCCATCAGAATCCTTCATCAGGTACAGAAAAAAGTACAAAATAATAATTAATATCATAAATCGACCAGAAAATAGAAAGAGCTGACATCCACTCATATATATATTTAATATTTATTAAAGCGGAGTTCCAGCCAAAAGTGAAACTTCCGCTCATCTGCTTCCTCCCCCACTCCGGTGCCACATTTGGCACCTTTCAGGGGGGAGGGGGGGACGGGTATCTGTTTTTGACAGGTACCCTTCCCCACTTCCGGGAAAGAGCGCCTTCCTTCGGAAGTTCGGCCCCCCTCCTTCTTCCTCTGCCACTGGGCCAATTAGAAAGTACAGCGCGCTTCGCACATGCGCAGTAGGGAACCAGCTGCCGGGTTCCCTTACCCAGAATGGCGGCAGCAGCACCCGAGAGCCGATAACAAAATCGGCTTCAGGTGCCGACATCGAGGGAACCCTGGACAGGTAAGTTCTAATATCTTGTACCTGCTGACTTTTAATTTTTTTTCCTGGGGGCAGTGGCGTAGCGTGGGGGGTGCAGGGGGGGCGGGCCGCACCGGGCGCAACATCTGGGGGGGGCGCATCCGCAGTGTCACTCTGTCTGTCTGACTATGACATAAAAGGGGGCACGCTGGTCTCTCTGCATTGAAAGGGGGCACTCTGGTCTCTCTGCATTGAATGGGGGCACGCTGTTCTCTCTGCATTGAAAGGAGGCACGCTGGTCATTCTGCATTGAAAGGGGGCACGCTGTTCTCTCTGCATTGAAAGGGGGCACGCTGGTCATTCTGCATTGAATGGGGGCACGCTGGTCATTCTGCATTGAAAGGGGGCACGCTGGTCATTCTGCATTGAAAGGGGGCACGCTGGTCATTCTGCATTGAAAGGGGGCACGCTGTTCTCTCTGCATTGAAAGGAGGCACGCTGGTCATTCTGCATTGAAAGGGGGCACGCTGTTCTCTCTGCATTGAAAGGGGGCACGCTGGTCATTCTGCATTGAATGGGGGCACGCTGGTCATTCTGCATTGAAAGGGGGCACGCTGGTCATTCTGCATTGAAAGGGGGCACGCTGGTCATTCAAACTTGTATTTAGATGCATTTTACTTTAATTACATCAGTATTTTCATAACAAACAATACATGTGCTTAGGGGGTAAGGGTTTCTTTAACTAATCTAGTGGAAGAGACTCGAGTGCTAAAATCCCGCGAGTTAGGGGGCGCAAATTACTTGCCTTGCCCCGGGAGCTGACAACCTACGCTACGCCACTGCCTGGGGGGGGGCGGAACTCCTCTTTAAAGTAAATATTTATTATTATTATCATCATTTTATAGATTATAAAATAATAATAATAATAATTATCTTAATAATAATCATAATCATCCTAATATTAACCACTTTAGGACCGGAGGATTTTCCTGCTTTACGTCCAGGCCACTTTTTGCAGCTTGGCACTGCGCGACTTTAACTGACAATTGCGCGGTCATGCAATGCCGTACCCAAACTAAATTTACGTCCTTTTTTTCCCACAAACAGAGCTTTCTTTTGGTGGTATTTGATCACCTCTGCGCTTTTCATTTTTTGCGATATTAATAAAAAAAGAGACAATTTTGAAAAAATAGCAATATTTTTCTACTTTGACAGTTAAAAAATATCCAAAATATTCAACTTTTGTCATATATTTAGGCCAAAATGTATTTAGCTACATGTCTTTGACAAAAAAATTCTCAATGAGCGTATTTTTAACCGCTTTAAGAAAGGAAGATTTTACCCCATTCCTGACAAGGCCATATTTTGTGATTCGGCACTGTGTTACTTTAACGGACAATTGCGCGGTCGTGCGATGCTGTACCCAAATTAAATTTATGTCTTTTTTTTCCCCACAAATAGAGTTTTCTTTTGGTGGTATTTGATCACCTGTGCAATTTTTACTTTTTGCGCTATAAACAAAAAAAGAACGACAATTTTGAAAAAATAACAATATTTTTCACATTTTTTTATATGAAATCCCCCCCCAAAACAAAATGTAAAAATCTAAATTTTTTAACATTTTAGGCCAATTTGTTTTCTGCTACATATGTTTGGTAAAAAAAAATCGCAGAAGTTATCACAGCTACTAACTACGGGGAAGATTTATGTAATTTTTATTGTTTTTTTTTTTTAACTAGTAATGGCAGCGATCTGTGATTTTTTTTGCGGGACTGCGACATTGCGGCGGACAGATCGGACCCTTGACTGACATTTTTGACACTTTTGGGGGGAGCAGTGACATTACTACAGTAATCAGTGCTATAAATATGCACTGTTACTGTAAAAATGACACTGGCAGGGAAAGGGTTAACTTTATTGGTGATCAAGGGGTTAAATGTATGCCTCATGCTTACTGACGTGTGTGGGGGGAGGGGATTGCGTGACACAGACATAGATCGCAGGTTCAGCTATGCTTAACCCTGCAATCTGACCCTGCCTGTCACTTAGGAGATCCGCCCACTTTGTTTACACAAGCGGGCGGATTTCCTCACTCGATCCCCGACGATCGGGGAAGAGCGGCGGTGATCACCGCATCTCCTCCCCTGGCCCGACTCCCGCTGTGACTGAATACAGCGGGAGCGAGCTTCCGGCGGCGCGCGCGCGCCGCCCACAAGCGGAGTAGTCCAGCGGCGTACCACTTTGCTGCAGTACGCTCCATGTGAGCGGTCGGCAAGTGGTTAAAAGTCAGCAGCTACAGTATTTGTACCTGCTGACTTTTAATTTTTTTTCCTGGTGGGGGACGGAACTCCTCTTTAAAGTAAATATTTATTATTATTATCATCATTTAATATATTATAAAATAATAATAATAATGATAATAATTATCTTAATATTAATAATCATCGTAATATTAATAATATTTTTTTTTTTTTTCCATCATCATGAATTTTGCCCTCAGAGGGTAAATCCACCATTATGGATCTGCTCATCACAGGTGGCAAAAATATTTTCGGTAAATTAACCTCTTTGTGACTGCAATATGAGTTCTTAAGTCCAAATGTCGAATGGCACTTGCTGTAAGATTAATTACCTTTGCAGCAGAGAACTAGAAATTGTGCAGCTGTGTGCGCTCCTAGTTCTCAGACCCGCTGGCAATGAGAAAAAAATTAATCAGAGAGTTATCGTCATGTTAACTGACACATACCAAGACTCAGGGCAAGGGGTGGGCAGGAGGAACAGCTGCCCTGGGCGCAATCGTTTATTGCAGGTATAGGGGCGCCGTGACCCTAACCCTAAGGGAAGGGGGGCGCAGTTTTGGCATCTTTGCCCTGGACGCTGGATGACCTTGTCCCGGCACTGTCAAGTCTACTATACCTGGTCTGGACATCTAAGCTATGGCTATGAAGGGGTTAAAATTTAAAGATGGTGTTGAACCCGCTTACATTTTGCTGTCCCTCGTTCCTCCTTACATCTCTCCACTTTCATTATATGAGCCTCCATTATTCATATAACTCATATCCAATGAATTATAGGGGCGGGCCAAGGACAATCAGGCTGGGGAGAGATAGATGATACTGGATGTCCTCCAGCCAGGAAATTAGGTGGGTTCCATAGGCCCCCCAACCAAAGTGACTCCCATCACACTAGGGTTCCCTTTAAAGCCAGGGCCCATAGTCAGTAGTCAAGAGGCTAGCCTGCAGTCACCTCCAAAAGCCTCTGTCCTGAGTAAGTTTGTCACAGGTGGGGCCAGGGACGGTAAGGCTGAGGAGGAAAGGGCTAGGCATTTCTGGATGTCCTCCAGCCAGGAAATGAGGCGGGGCTCTATCTGACTTGCTGCAGTTTCTAACGCACATTATGAGAAGCTCACAGTGTGCGGTGAAATCAGAGGAAGCGGTTTCAGTCCAGGAGAGGAGCGGCTACACCTGTGCAAGACTGAAGGGGAAACTATTAAATCTCTTCAGAGTAACAAGGTGGGGTAACAATCCTCATCGGCGGCAGTAAATTCCGGCGTTATTTATAGGCAGGTAGGCGCTCTAATCACAGGCGAGGAAATTGTGCATGGTGAATGCGGCTGATAATTCAATTAGAGTCTTATTACGGCTCTCTGGGGGGTTCCCGCGGTTACATCGACGATTCTCCACACTCACAAACGCATTAATTGCTGGCGAGCCGCGTCCTTTACTCTGCAGAGATAAGCGCAGGAGACGGAGAGCCCTTCACACAACACAGGAACGTCCCGCAGCCAATCGGATTGCGACTTTGCAGGGCCGACGCAGAATCCAGAAGAATGGAGATCGCCATTTGTAACTTTGTATCAATGGAAAGTATTTTGGGGGTTGAAGGATTCATGAGTCAGGTGTGAACGATGATCTGAAATATCAATGTGAACCAGTGGCGGCTGGAGCTCCATGGGCCAGGGGGGCGGCAGATGGACCACACTATACCCCCTCCCCCCGGACCACACCAGCTCAAGCCTGCACACCATACAACCCCCCCCTCCGGACCACATCAGCTCGAGCCTGCACACCATACCCCCCCCCCCCGGAAAACATCAGCTCGAGCCTGCACACCATACCCCCCCCCCCCGGACCACACCTGCTCAAGCCTGCACACCATACCCCCCCCCCCCTGCACCACACCAGCTCAAGCCTGCACACCATACCCCCCCCCCGGACCACACCAGCTCAAGCCTGCACACCATACCCCCCCTGGACCACACCAGCTTAAGCCTGCACACCATACCCCCCCTGGACCACACCAGCTCAAGCCTGCACACCATACCCCCCCTGGACCACACCAGCTCAAGCCTGCACACCATACCCCCCCCCCCCGGACCACACCAGCTCAAGCCTGCACACCATACCCCCCCCCGGACCACACCAGCTCAAGCCTGCACACCATACCCCCCCCCCGGACCACACCAGCTCAAGCCTGCACACCATACCCCCCCCCCCGGACCACACCAGCTCAAGCCTGCACACCATACCCCCCCCCCCCGGACCACACCAGCTGCAGCCTGCACACCATCACTGCCCCCCGCCCTGTTGCCGGCTCACTCACCCTGGACTGACATATGGAGGGCAGGCAATGGCTTCGGCTTCCCCCTCAGTCTCCTCCGTGGGTCGGGCTTCCCCTGCGTCTCCTCCCTCCTCCTCCTCATTGGCCAATAGCATGGCTTCTCATTTTGGCCAATCGGGAAACAGGTCCTGATTGGCCAGGAAGAGAATCTGTGTGACAATAGCGAATATTCATTCGCTATTGTCGCACAACTGGGTGGGCTCAGGGTACAGTGCTCTGCGCCCCGAGCCCACCCTTTTTTGAAGCCTATTATAGCCTCTGGCTCTAATCACGTGCTTCGAGTAAAAAAAAAAACCCCCATTGGAATCCATGCATCCGGCGCCCTGCATGTAGATTAGGGGGCCGGATGCATGGACAGGGGGGCGGCTCCCCTGCATCCCCAATGGATGGGCCGCCAATGATGTGAACGATGATCTGAAATATCGATGTGAACGATGATCTGAAATATAGATTATAATCCCGATCACTACAATCTCTGACATGGCAAATGGGACAAACTCACTCAGGACAGGGGCATTTGGAGGGGACTGCAGGCTAGCCTCTTGCCTACTGACTATGGACCCTGGCTTGTGAGGGAACACTGCTCTTTGTGGGGTGTATGCTGGGGGTGTGACGGGAGTCACTTTGGTTTGGGGGCCTGTGGAAACCAGCTTGAGGTTTGGAAATCCCTCTAGGCCCCTCTTATGTGTAAGCCACTCTGTCTATTAGGGGCACAGGGTGACCAAGACAATAATGGACAACTACTTAATGGACACTGAGAATATGGTTTGGATTACTTCAAATGGGATACAGGCACTTACCAATAACAAACCTCACCCCCACCTCACTATCTAGCAATGGTCTATGAGACACTTCTACAATATTCTTTCAACACAAATCACACATTTAGAACCCAGGATAACCGGGGTAACATGAAATGCTGAGTCTGGTGTGGTTGTACAGCGAGTCTGATTAGTGCAGACCCAACTAGGAGTTCTTGGTCACCCTGTGCCCCTAATAGACACAGGGTGACTTAAACATAAGACGGGTCGGGGAAGCTGGACAAGGAGTTTCCCGACCTCTCTAAGGTAATCTGCGTTGCACAAGCCCCCCCCCCCCCCCAAAGTGACTCCCATCACATCATTGTCATGACTAGGGTACCAAAGAGGCTTTGACCAAACTGCCTGACCACCACTCCATGACCACTTATAATAAAATTGACCAGACATGACACCGACTGCAGTTTTAATGGCCAAAGCAGCCTTTTATTAACCAAATATAAAATAACATATTAAACATATTAACATATGAACATCAGACAGTATTCAAGAGGCCCCAAGGTCCTTGTGGACATGCACTACAAGTATCTGCGTAACTACCATTTTTAGGCCTCCAGTCGCAGAAAACACAGACTCGGAGACAGACCAACATCGCAGGTACCACCAGCCAGAATAGTGGGAGCCGTACCTAAGACGGGTCCCTACAAATGTACCTTTTGCCCCAAATCATAACACATCCAAGGACCTCATGCCCCGCCAGCCACTGTGACATAAACTCCCCAGCTCTGTGACCTGCAAAATATAGAACTAAGACCAAAACAACTGCAAAAACCCATAACCCGAAGGGAGGGAGGGTGGGAAGTTGTCCAGTCCAAGCTCTCTTCTAACCCTTCCCACGTTCCAACTACTGAAGCCCCACCTGCTCACACCTTTCCACCAATCAGGTGTGCACCACCTTCCCCCATTACTTTTTCATCCTAACTCCTCCTATGCTCAAACCCCTTCTAACCGAGTCATGTTGGCCTTGCGTCCAAGTTTTCTCTTTACTCCGGACCTCCCTTTCTTCTTAACACATCCAAGAACCTCATGCCCCGCCAGCCACTATGACATAAATGCCCCAGCTCCGTGACCTGCAAAATACAGAACAAGGACCAAAACAACTGCAAAAGCCCATAACCCTATGGGAGGGAGGGAGGGTGGGAAGTTGTCCTCCGAGGTCTCTTTTGACTAAGAGCTTGTCCCAACCCTTCCTACGTTCCAACTCCTGAAGCCCCACCTGCTTCCACCTTTCTACTAATCGGGTGTGCACCACCTTCCCCCATTACTTCTTCATCCTAACTCCTCCTATGCTCAAACTGCTTCTAACCCAGTCATGCTGGCCCTGCGTCTACGTTTTCTCTTTACTCCGGGCCTCCCTTTCTTCTTAACCCCTTCTCACCTAGGGATCAAACAAATCTTAATGTCTAAGCCCAATTTTGCAACTTTGACATGTGTTAGTAAACCTGTACATATCATCCCAACTACTTTGTGCATCCAGGTGGATTATACCGCTTTTTTTGCAGGACAAATCGGGCTTTCATTTGGTGGTAAATGGTAATGGATATCTCCTGATTTTTTATTATCGAAGGAAAACTGGCCCAAAATAGTAAAAAAATGTGTTTTTTTTTTTTTTGTTAAATTTAACTGTATATGTTTTGCTACCACCATAACCTACCACCAAAGACCAACCCATAATAAATTCTTCTTGTCATGGACTTGCAATAGTGTTTGGCAGCTTACCTGTTCCTTCATGTCTGTATTAGAGGTCAGACTTCACTTCTGGTTCCTTTTTATCATCTCTCCTTCCTGTTCCTGCCGCACCCCAGGTCATGACAGGAAGTCTATATTAACCAGTGCACTGCAGGTCTGCTTGGCTGTTCAACAGTGTTTGTTTCCTGTTTGCCATGTGCTTGATCTACCTTTCTGTGTACCGACTTTGGCTTGTCTCTGACCATTCCTGTTTGCCTGTTACCCTGACCTTTGGCCTGTCCCTTGGTTACCCTCGTCTGCCTGTTACCCCGACCTCGGCTTACCCATCACCATTCCGTGTGTCCTGAGTGGCTGCTTCCCTTCTCTCCCTATGGGGCGTGACCTGGGGGACTCCAAGGGTCACAACCTGGGCCCAGTTGCAGCCAAGTCCATCCTCACCACTAGAGGCTCTGGTGAACACCTGCTGGGTCTTAGACTGCGCGCCCTGGGGAATCTTGGGCTCACGTTCCGGTCCATCCGCAGCAGTCTGCTATTGGGTTCACTACCTTGCGCTGCACCCCTGCCTCCAACAGGGTGCAGTTGTCACCTGGCCACAGGTGACCTGACACTTCTGCTGAAAAATGAAATCAGCATCTCCATAAAATTGGTCAGCAGAGGGAAGCATGAAGTGCTCTAGAATTTCCTGCTAGAGAGCTGCGCTGACTTTGGACTTGATAAAACACAGTGGACCAAAACCAGCAGATGACACGGCTCCCCAAATCATCACTGACTGTGGAAAATGTTGCATTTCATTTGGAAATCAACATCCCAGAGTCTGGAGGAGGAGTGGAGAGGCACAGAATCCAAGTTGCATGAGGTCCAGTGTGACGTTTCCACAGTCAGTGATGATTTGGGGAGCTGTGTCATCTGCTGGTGTTGGTCCACTGTGTTTTCTCAGTCCAAAGTCAGCGCAGCCCTCTAGCAGGAAATTCTGGAGCACTTCATACTTCCCTCTGCTGACCAGCTTTATGGAGATGCTGATTTCATTTTCCAGCAGGACTTGGCACCGCCCACACTGCCAAAACCACCAATACCTGGTCACATGATCATGGGATCACTGTGCTTGATTGGCCGGCAAACTCGCCTGACCTAAACCCCATAGAGAATCTGTGGGGTATTGTCAAAAGGATGATGGGAGACACCAGACCCAACAATGCAGAGGAGCTGAAGGCCGCTATCAAAGCAATCTGGGCTTCCATAACACCTCAGCAGTGCCACAGGCTGATCGCCTCCTCGCCACACCACATTGATGCAGTAATTCATGCAAAAGGAGCCCCGGCCAAGTATTGAGTGCATCCTATACTGTACATGGACAGACTTTTCACTAAGACAACATTTCTGTATTAAAAATCCTTTTATTTATTGGTCTTATGTAAAATTTTAATTTTCTGAGATACAGAATTTTGGGGTGTCACTCACTGGAAGCCAAAATCATCAACATTAAAAGAAAGAAATGCTTGAAATATATCACTCTGTGTGTAACACATCTATATAAAGTACAGTGAGGGAAAAAAGTATTTGACCCCCCTGCTGGTTTTGTACGTTTGCCCACTGACAAAGAAATGATCAGTCTATAATTTTATTGGTCGGTTTATTTTACCAGTGAGAGACGGAATAACAACAAAAATATACAGAAAAATGCATTTCAAAAAAGTTATAAATTGTTTTGCAGTTTAATGAGTGAAATAAGTATTTGACCCCTTCACAGAACATGACTTAGTAGTTGGTGGAGAAACCTTTGTTGGCAATCACAGGTCAGATGTTTCTTGTAGTTGGCCTCCAGGTTTGCTCACATCTCAGGAGGGATTTGCAGATCCTCTCCAAGTCATTAAGATTTTGAGGCTGACGTTTGGTAACTCGAACCTTCAGCTTCCTCCACATATTTTCCTTGGGATGAAGGTCTGGAGACTGGCTAGGCCATCCAGGACCTTAATGTGCTTCTTCTTGAGCCTGAACAAAGGATCTGCATGGCAGGATCACCAGGGATTATTTTAAAGAAAGATGCAGATTTAAAAATATTGATAATGACTCTTGAATTGACATTGATGTTTAACCACTTGCCGACCGCCGCATGACTATTTACTGAGGCAGTCAGCCCCCTACAGGCAAAGTGACGTATGGGTACATTGCTTGCCCATGAGCCTGTAGGGGGCGAGCGCGCACCGCCCCCGCTCATTCCCTGTCTAGCCCGCGCGTGTGACCGGCGGCTCCGATGTCCGCCGGCCACTCGCGATCTCCCTCAGGAGAGGGAGAAAGACAGACAACTGATGCAAACACAACCGTCTGTCATTCTCCCTTAGATCATCACAGAGGCTATGCGATCCTGCTATGTAGGATCGTATGTCTCTGTGGTGATCTAACAAGCCACGCCCCCTGACAGTTAGAATCACGCCCCTAGTTACACACTTAACCCCTTGATCCCCAATAAAGTTAACCCCTTCCCTGCCAGTGTCATTAGTACAGTGACAGTGCATATTTATAGCACTGATTACTGTAGTAATGTCACTGGTACCCCCAAAAGTGTCAAAAATGTCAGTCAGGGGTCCAATCTGTCCGCCGCAATGTCGCAGTCCCACAAAAAAATCGCAGATCGCCGCCATTACTAGTTAAAAAAAAAAACAATACAAATTACATAAATATTTCCCATAGTTAGTAAACGCAATAACTTTTGCGCAAACCAATCAAAATACGCTTATTGCGTTTTTTTTTTACCAAAAATATGTAGCAGAAAACAAATTTGCCTAAAATGTTAAAACATTTTGATTTTTCCATTTTTTTGGGGGAATTTCATATAAAAAAAATGTGAAAAATATTGTTATTTTTTCAAAATTGTCGCTCTTTTTTTGTTTATAGCACAAAAAATAAAAATCGCATACCATCAAATGATCAAATACCACCAAAAGAAAGCTCTGTTTGTGGGAAAAAAAGGATGTCAATTTCATTTGGGTACAGCATCGCACAACCGCGCAATTGTCCATTAAATTCACGCAGTGCCGAATCGCAAAATAGGGCCTGGTCTTTGAGCAGCCAAATCCTCCGGGGCTTAAGGGGTTAAATATTATATTGTATTATATTTGCATACTTACCAATATTTCAGTCCTCGACACAGTAAACCCTGCCCACAGTTCACTTCAGTCATTTCAGTCCTGTCCACACCCTACTCACTTATCATAGTGGGGTGGTGGGGAAGGGTCCTCAGTGCTAAAGGATGGTGGAGAAGGGTCCTCAGTGCTAAAGGATGGTGGAGAAGGGCCCTTAGTGCTGGAGGATGGTGGGGGAAGGGTCCTTATTGCTGGAGGATGGTGGGGGAAGGGTCCTCAGTGTTGGAGGAAGGTGGGGAAGGGTCCTCAGTGCTGGAGGATGGTGGGGAAGGGTCCTCAGGGCTGGAGAATGGTGGAGAAGGGTCCTCACTGCTGGAGGATGTTGGGGAAGGGTCCTTAGTTCTGGGGGATTGTAGGGAAGGGTCCTCAGTGCTGGAGGATGGTAGGGAAGGGTCCTTAGTGCTGGGGGATGGTGGGGAAGGGTCCTTAGTGCTGGAGGATGGTGGGGGAAGGGTCCTTAGTGCTGGAGGAAGGTGGGGAAGGGTCCTTAGTGCTGGAGGATGGTGGGGGAAGGGTCCTCAGGGCTGGAGGATGGTGGGGAAGGGTCCTCAGTGCTGGAGAATGGTGGAGAAGGGTCCTCACTGCTGGAGGATGTTGGGGAAGGGTCCTTAGTGCTGGGGGATTGTAGGGAAGGGTCCTCAGTGCTGGAGGATGGTAGGGAAGGGTCCTTAGTGCTGGGGGATGGTGGGGAAGGGTCCTCAGTGCTGGGAGAAAATGAGGTAGGGACTCCAGTTCTAGAGGATGGTGCGGGAGGTCCTCAGTGCTGGGAGATGATAGGGAAGGGTCCTCAGTGCTGGAGGATGATGGAAAAGGACCCTCAGTGCTGGGAGATGGTGGGAAAGGGTCCTCAGTGCTGGAGAATAGTGGGGAAGGGTCTTCAGTGCTGGAGGATTGTGGGGAAGGGTCCTTAGTGCTAGAGAATGGTGGGGAAGGGTCCTCAGAGTCAGTAGTGGGGGATATTGGGGAAGGGTCCTCAGTGCTGGAGGATGGTGGGGAAGGGTCCTCAGTGCTAATGGATGGTAGGGATAAGTCCTCTGTGCTAGAGAACGGTGGGGAAGGGTCCTCAGTGCTGGAGGAAGGTAGGGAAGGATCCTCAGTGCTGAAGGATAATGGGGAAGGGGTATCATTGCTGGAGGATGGTAGGGAAGGGTCCTCAGTGCAGGAGGATGATGGGGAAGGGTCCTCAGTGCTGGAGGATGGTAGGGAAGGGTCCTCAGTGCTGATAGTTGGTAGGGATGGGTCCTCAGTGCTGAAGGATGGCGGGGAAGGGTCCTCAGTGCTGGAGGATGATGGGGAAGGGTCCTCAGTGCTGATAGTTGGTAGGGAAGGGTCCTCAGTGCTGGAGGATGGTAGGGAAGGGTCCTTAGTGCTGGGGGATGGTGGGGAAGGGTCCTTAGTGCTGGAGGATGGTGGGGGAAGGGTCCTCAGTGCTGATAGTTGGTAGGGAAGTGTCCTCAGTGCAGGAGGATGATGGGGAAGAATCCTCAGTGCTGATAGTTGGTAGGGATGGGTCCTCAGTGCTGAAGGATGGCGGGGAAGGGTCCTCAGTGCTGGAGGATGATGGGGAAGGGTCCTCAGTGCTGATAGTTGGTAGGGATGGGTCCTCAGTGCTGAAAGATGGTGGGGAAGGGTCATCAGTTCTGGAGGATGGTAGGGAAGGGTCCTCAGTGCAGGAGGATTATGGGGAAGGGCCCTCAGTGATAGGGGATGATGGGGAAAGGTCCTCAGGCCTTGAGGATGATGGAAAAGGGAACCCAATGCAGGGAGATAATGATGAAGGAAAAACTTTTTTTTAGTTTTGAATGGAGTGGTGAGGGATGAGACCCCCTGTCAGTTTTAATTGCTGTCTGTTCCCCCATTAGGGAGATTCACCCCCTCTATCTGCCCTGCTTACCATTATCATTGAAAGTGAAAGTAAAAGAAAATCCAAAATTTTGGGTGGCCCCCTGAACAGTAGCAGGGAAGAAATCTTCCAATAGGAACACCAGTCATGGTGACCTGAGGGATCCCCAAGGAATTCCCTTAATATGCAGGGATTTCCTCTCACTTCCTGTTTGGCTATGGGACGGGAAGGGAAGGAAAATCTCCGCAATGAGTCACAGATGGCGAAAAAAAAAAATCTGACAGGGGTTATAACCCTTCCTTACTGACAAAGTTTTGCCCATAGTTCTACTTTCGATCTGTAAGGTGGTGGGGAAGGGAACCCAGTGCAGAGAGATGATGATGTAGGGTCCTCATTTCTGGAAGATAGTGAGGACAGATCCTTATTGATAGAGAATGGAGGGGAAGGAACCTCAGTGCTGGTAGATGGTGGGAATGGGACCCCAATGTGTGTAAATTGTGAAGGGGGACAGAAGGACGGGAACCCCAGTGCTGTGAAATAAATGGCAAGGAAGCTCCATCCTAAGGGATGGTGGGGAAGGGACCCCAATATTGGGAGATAACTCTTATTATATAGGGGCCACCTGCTCATGGCCCACCATCACCATAATGAATACTGTACCTCCAATAAGGGTGACATTGTGGTCCCAGGACATGGCCCAGAACACAGCATCATCAGGGCTAAGGTCCAACATGCAGGACATTCTCGGCAAATCCTGGACAGTTGGCAGTTATGTAATTTGGGTGTCTACAACTATTTTAACCAAACACCTCTGTGTGTATATGAAAATTAGGTCAGAATTGGTATTGGGGACAATTGAATGGATGTGGTGCTGCCTTATCATGTTGGTCACCCCGGCCTGCCCTTTGGGTCCAGCGCGCTGTCAGGCCTGGACCAGGAAGGCTCCATCATTCAGATGGTGGAGTCTAAGGCTGTAGGGTGCTATGGGTGCAGGGGGGGCGGCTGCTTTTCCCTCCCTGTGATAAATCCGATGTACACCTTATAAAATAAACTCATCATAAGAGAAGAGTCTACAAATTCAATTTCAGGTGTCTCCCAGCAGGCAACAAAATAAAGCATTTAGTAGCTGGAGGAGCGCGGCTCGCCGCCTGTAAAGTGCGTTCCCCGGAGACACATCCGCAATCTCACATTATTCCTCTTCAGATTTCTCCAGGAAATCCACAAATCTGCAAACATATCCAACATAAACTATTTGATTTATTGTTTACCAAACCACAAATTATCTTCCCGGACAAATTTATGGACTACTTAAAGTCCTGCATTAAAATCGGGTCGGCTGAGAGCTACGCCCGGCGGATAATTTATGTCAGGGAAGGTGTGCGCCGTCCCCGAAGTACTTTTTGCTTTTTTTTGTACAAATCATAAATGTTTGGGTTCGCAGTAAATTATTGCCCGCTTTCCGCTCTCGCTAATTTTCTGAGTGCTCCTCGCCGCAGAAACTTTTCCAAACGTTTTATTGGGCCTGATCAGGCGGATGGAGGCGGCGGCACGCCTGTGATGTCACAGCTTTCATTTCAAATAAAAAAATTGCAGGTTTAAAGAAAAAAGTTTTGCGTTTTCTAAGGCGTATTCACACTATCGCACTGCGGTAATATGCAGCAACCCACAGTAAATGCATTGGTGCCATGCAGTGCCATTATTCAATCAATGCCACCCCAATGCACCCTGAGGAAAGACATGCATTGCAGTGCGTTGCCACAAATTCTGAAAATGCACGGGATGGTTCTTTGTGGTGTGACATCCCGGGGGGGTTTCCTGAGGGTGATAACAGCGGGCAAAGCCTATGTAAGCTCGGGTGACAACACAGAAGCACAACTGGGAGATAGGGAAAGAGCGTTGTCACCCTATAACAGGAAGTATCTGAACAACAACTGATTGTAGCAGGGCCCCAGAAAAGACCACAGATGTTACCTGGTTCTCTCCCACCACAGTGCAGAGGCAGCCAGGCACGCAGCATCAGTCCATACACTCCGGCTCATTGATAAGTCTAGGGGTTAGTCTTTTTCTGTAGTTTATTGCTCAAAGGAACCGGGGAGGGGATCTAGGGTGGAGTGGGATACTTGAAAATGATGGGACAACGGTGTCAGAGGACAATTCTTTAGATAACAGCAGCGCTGTTTCTTTTCAGTCACAGATGGGGAACGTGAGATATTTGGTAAAACAATGCAGTAAGAGTGGAACAGTCTACAGTATATACTAATGGCTGGAGACCATAAAGCAGCGTGTAGAACAGATAGGCTAGACTAGAACAGTCTATGGCAGTGGTCTCCAAACTGTGGCCCTTTGCTTGCTTTTATCTGGCCCTTGGGGCAATATTTCCCCCACTGTCAACAACATTGGGACATAGTTCCTGCCACTGACACTGACAATGGGACACTATTCCTCCCACTGACACCAATGATGGGGCACTATTCCTCCCACTGACACCAATGATGGGGCACTATTCCTCCCACTGACACCAATGATGGGGCACTATTCCTCCCACTGACACCAATGATGGGGCACTATTCCTCCCATTGACACCAATGATGGGACACTATTCCTCCCACTGACACCAATGATGGGACACTATTCCTCCCACTGATACCAATAATGGGGCACTATTCCTACCACTGACACCAATGATGGGGCACTATTCCTCCCACTGACACCAAAGATTGGGCATTGTTTACTCTCACTGACACCAATGATGGGGCACTATTCCTCCCACTGACACCAATGATGGGGCACTATTCCTCCCACTGACACCAATGATGGGGCACTATTCCTCCCACTGACACCAATGATGGGGCAATATTCCTCCCACTGACACCAATGATGGGGCAATATTCCTCCCACTGACACCAATGATGGGGCAATATTCCTCCCACTGACACCAATGATGGGGCACTATTCCTCCCACTGACACCAATGATGGGGCACTATTCCTCCCACTGACACAATGACCACACTGATAGCAATGATGGGGCACTTTTCCTCCCACTGATACCAGTGATGGGGTACTATTCCCCCCACTGACACTAATGATGGGTGGGGAAGGGTCCTCAGAGCTGGAGGATGGTGGGGAAGGGTCCCCAGTGCTGGAGGATAGTGGGGAAGGGACCCTAGCACTGGGAGATAATGAGGAAGGGACTTCAGTGCTGGGGGATGGTGAGGAAGGGTCTTTGGTGCTGGAAGATGGTGGAGAAGTGTTCTTAGTGCTGGATGATGGTGGGGAAAGGACCCTAGTTCTGGGAGATTATGAGGAAGGGACTTCAGTTCTGGGGGATGGTGGGGAAGGGTCCTGAGTGCTGGGGGATTGTGGGGAAGGGTCCTAAGTGCCAGAGAATAGTGGGGAAGGGTCCTGAGTGCTGTAGGATAGTGGGGAAGGGTCCTCAGTGCTGGAGGATGATGGGGATGGGTCCTCAGTACTTGAGGATGGTGGGAAAGGGACCCTAGTGTTTGGTGATAATGAGGAAGGGACTTCAGTGCTGGGAGATGGTGAGGAAGGGTCCTCAGTGCTGGGAGATAGTGGGGAAGGGTCCTCAGTGCTAAAGGATGGCGGGGAAGGGACCTTAGTGCTGGAGGAAGGTGGGGAAGGGTCCTCAGTACTGAAGGATGGTGGGGAAGGGCCCTTAATGCTGGAGGATGGCGGGGAAGGGTCCTCAGTGCACCAATGATGCGGCACTATCTCCCTACCGACACCAATGATGGGCACTATCCCCCTACTGACACCAATGATGGACAGTATTCCTCCCACTGACACCAATGATGGGGCACTATTCCTCTACTGACACCAATGTTAGGCACTATTCCTCCCACTGACACCAATGATGGGGCACTATTCCTCCCACTGACACCAGTAATGTGACAATGTTTACTCCCACTGGCCAGGGGTTGCAGGAAAGAAATTCCTCCATTAACACAGGCAGTGCTGACAGGGGAATCAGCAATTGTCTCCTCCCGGTGGGGGTAGTTGGGGTGGTGGTTGGTGGCGGTTGGTGGTTGGTGAAGCTGCTCCCGCTGTGAGAAGACAATGATGATCGCTAGTGGCTATAGTAGCCAATTGTGACAATCGCTAGAGAATCCGATAGTTGAACCCAAGTTGATCGATCGATAAATTTGGTACATTCTGTCTGCCCATTAACGGTTCAAATCTCAGCCGGTTCCTGCTGAACCGTGTATGGCCGGCCTAAAGGACAAGAAATTGGCCCTTTGTGTGGAAAGTCCATGAAGCAGCTTGTAGAACAGACGGCTGGACTGTCTGAGGAATGAAATATCTTTCATATACTGTCTGCTATTTTGTTCTTTAATATTTTGCTAAAATATCCTAAAAATAAAATTTGCAGAATTTAGACTCATTTCACACTATAGAGGTGCGACTGAGTGCGCATGCACGTTTCCGCGTGTTTTCTGTGCGTTCCCACGCCTAACATGTAAGGAAGCCAATTAATTTCAATTCCCTACATGTGAGAAACGCCGAAACAAAGTCCCTGACCCTTCTCCAGAATCATGGCGCACTGAACCACACGCGGTTTGGCACACGCGAAAACATGTACGGTATCAGACGCAAGGCGCGTTTCTATGCTTTCGCGTGCGTTCCCAGCACATGCAAAGTGTGAATCGCGCCTGCCAACCGCCCACAGTATATTTACTGCGGCAGTCAGCCCCTCCTGGGCAAAGCGACGTAGTACTACATCGCTCGCCCAGGAGCCTGCAGGGGGGCGAGCGCGCGCCGCTGGAGGCACGCTCCCGCTTGTTCAGGGACATCCCCGCGCGAGTGACCGGCGGCTCCGATGTCAACCGCGATCTCCCGCTGGAGAGGGAGGAAGGCAGGTGGCTGATGTAAGCAAAGCCATCTGTCATTCTCCCTGATGTAACTGCAGAGATCATATGATCCTGCTATGTAGGATTGTATGTCTCTGTGGTTACATCACAAGCCACGCCCCTTTACAGTTAGAATCACACCCCTAGGGACACACTTAACCCCTTGATCACTAATAAAGTTAACCCCTTCCCTGCCAGTGTCATTTTTACAGTAACAGTGCACATGTATAGTACTGATTACTGTAGTAATGTCACTGGTACCCCCAAAAGTGTCAAAAATGTCAGTCAGGGGTCCGATCTGTCCGCCACAATGTCGCAGTCCCACAAAAAAAAAATCGCAGATCGCCGCCATTACTAGTTAAAAAAAAAACAATAAAAACTACATAAATCTTTCCCTTAGTTAGTAAACGCAATAACTTTTGCGCAAACCAATCAAAATACGCTTATTGCGATTTTTTTTTTTACCAAAAATATGTAGCAGAAAACAAATTGGCCTAAAATGTTAAAAAATTTTGATTTTTACATTTTTTTTGGGCGGGGAATTTCATATAAAAAAATGTGAAAAATATTGTTATTTTTTCAAAATCGACGCTCTTTTTTTGTTTATAGCGCAAAAAGTAAAAATCGCACATCAAATACCACCAAAAGAAAGCTCTGTTTGTGGGGAATAAAGGACGCCAATTTTATTTATTTATCGTCCGCATAGGCTGCAACCTTGTATTCTTTCTGTAAAATCTTGATACCCTGAGCGCCGGTTCACACTGCAGCGACGCTACTTCGCACCGTGACCTCCAAAGTCGCGGTGCGAGCAGCGCGCCGCGACCACGGAGCGGCCGCCACGGACTTCATAACATTGAAGTCTATGGCGGTCGCCTCCGGGTCGCCCCAAAGAAGCTCTGGACCCTTTTTCTAGGTCGGAGCGACTTGTGTCGCCTCACAGGTCGCCCTAGTGTGAACCGGCACTGAATAGAGGCATCTTGATTTATGGATCGAATGGGCTGGCAAATGTTTATCAACATTGTTACAGCTGCTAGATAACTATAAACACAATGTTTTACAATGTATCATTTCTTTCTTTTAGGCCCCTTTCACACTTGTGCAACTTGTCATGCAACTTTGGACATCAGAGTTGCACGACATGTGTCGAACGACCGCACAATTGTCCGTTAAAATCACGCAGTGCCAAATCGCAAAATAGGCCCTGGTCTTTGAGCAGCCAAATCCTCCGGTTTTTAAGTGGCTATTAATGGACTTGGAATTTGAAGCCACGTTTGTTGCGCCCAAATGTTTAAAAAGTTTCCGGTAAAAGATTTTATTGTAAAATAAAGGGGCGATTTTTTTTCCTGGCCGGAGATGAAATGATACGAATCGGATTTCTATCACATGCAGCATGTTGGGTGCCCTTGTCTTGCCGCCCGGGACCATCAATCACCGCGTCAGGGCGGTGCGGATTCAATCACTCTGATTAAACCTTGACCTTTGTGTCTTTATGGTGTCACCCCCTCCCCCCCTCACCCACATCAGCCCATTGCAGCCAGAATACAAGCAGCTTTATAGAAGGAAGTTGGCATTTATAGGCGAGCTGTCTGTGCGTTTATTGAATGACGGCGCACCCTGCGGATTGTTTATGGAGGGAGAGCCCAGTGCGCTGCATTGTCACAAAGTAATTGCCTGCACTTAGCTAATTAAAGAGAACCTTTCATCAGAGAGAGAAGCAGTATTCCTCCTGAAAATGCTTCTTCCTTGGCTGTCATACTGCTTTTAAGACTTTCTAGCTTAGTGATCCAAGACTGGAGTTCTTACTTCACTTGCTGCATGCTTGTTCTGGGTACCAGAAGCAAGAGGAGGCAGAAAATGAGCATTTTCAAAAGGCGCACTGCAATGACATTCTACTCTCCTCCCAGTTTAGTATCATAGCTCCCAACTGTCCCGGATTTTGAGGCACTGTCCCTCATTTGGAGGCACTGTCCTTGATTTGGAGGGACTGTCCCCAATTTGGAGGCAATGTCCCTGATTTTGAGGCACTGACCCCGATTTTGAGGCACTGTCCCTGATATGGAGGGACTGACCCTGATTTAGAGGCACTGTCCCTGATCTGGAGGGGCTGTCCCAGATTTTGAGGCACTGACCCTGATTTTGAGGAACTGTCCCTGATTTGGAGGGACTGTCCCTGATTTGGAGGCGCTGTCCCTGATTTGGAGGCACTGTCCCTGATCTGGAGGGACTGTCCCTGATTTAGAGGCACTGACCCTGATTTTGAGGCACTGTCCCTGATCTGGAGGCACTGACCCTGATTTTGAGGCACTGTCCCTGATTTAGAGGCACTGACCCTGATTTTGAGGCACTGTCCCTGATTTTGAGGCACTGTCCCTGATTTAGAGGCACTGACCCTGATTTTGAGGCACTGTCCATGATCTGGAGACACTGCCCCTGATCTGGAGGCACTGACCCTGATTTGAAGGGACTGTCCCTGATTTTGAGGCACTGTCCCTGATTTTGAGGCACTGTCCCTAATCTGGAGGCACTGACCCTAATTTGGAGGGGCTGTCCCTGATTTTGAGGCAATGACCCTGATTTTGAGGCACTGTCCCTGATCTGGAGGCACTGACCCTGATTTTGAGGCACTGTTCCTGATCTGGAGGCACTGACCCTGATTTTGAGGCACTGTCCCTGATTTTGAGGCACTGACCCTGATTTTGAGGCACTGTCCATGATCTGGAGACACTGCCCCTGATCTGGAGGCACTGACCCTGATTTGAAGGGACTGTCCCTGATTTTGAGGCACTGTCGCTGATTTTGAGGCACTGTCCCTAATCTGGAGGCACTGACCCTGATTTGGAGGGGCTGTCCCTGATTTTGAGGCACTGACCCTGATTTTGAGGCACTGTCCCTGATCTGGAGGCACTGACCCTGATTTTGAGGCACTGACCCTGATTTGGAGGGGCTGTCCCTGATTTTGAGGCACTGGCCCTGATTTTGAGGCACTGTCCCTGATCTGGAGGCACTGACCCTGATTTAGAGGCACTGTCCCTGATCTGGAGGCGCTGACCCTGATTTTGAGGCACTGTCCCTGATTTAGAGGCACTGACCCTGATTTTGAGGCACTGTCCCTGATTTTGAGGCACTGTCCCTGATCTGGAGGCACTGACCCTGATTTGGAGGGGCTGCCCCTGATTTTGAGGCACTGTCCCTTATCTGGAGGGGCTATCCCAGATTTTGAGGCACTGACCCTGATTTTGAGGCACTGACCCTGATTTTGAGGCACTGTCCCTGATATGGAGGGACTGTCCCTGATTTGGAGACACTGTCCCTTATCTGGAGGGGCTGTCCCTGATTTGGAGGCACTGTTCCTGATTTTGAGGCACTGTCCCTGATCTGGAGGGGCTGTCCCAGATTTTGAGACACTGTCCCTGATTTGGAGGCACTGTCCCTGATTTGGTCCCTCTGTCTCTCTTTCCTCCTCATTTGTCCCTCGTGTTGCTCTGATTTATAAACTTGTATACACAATGCAATAATTATCTATCAGAAAGTGTTTCCCAGTGCTAAACCTTTCATCCAATCTCGAAAATGGCTGCATCTGTAAATTTCAAAAACAAATATAAAGGAATATTAAGGGTTAAAAAAAACCAAAAGCACTTGTGGGTTTAACTAAACTTTTTCTTTTTTTGTAAAATTTTCCTTTAAGGGGGTGTGGCAAGGGGTGTGTCCTATGCCTACACATAATTATTAAAAGGTGCCCCTCGTTTCCGTCTCCAAAACGTGGGAGGTGTGCACTATGGGTGCGGGAATGGTTGGTCTCCTGACCATGAGGCCAATTTGTGTATTTTTGGGGTATTTTGGGACATTTCTTCCTGTGACGTCACAGAAACTTCCTACAGAAATTTGTACTAAGATAAAAGAAATAGAAAAGTTGAGTTTTCTCCTGGGGCAATGCACACATCTCTCATGGGGGGGATCAACTTCACATCAAAAGCCCCATCACAACAGAGCCCCTCCCCCCACATTAGATCAGAGCCCCCATCACATCAGCAACCCCCTTTACATCAAAGTCCCTCTTTAGCATCAGAGTTCCCCCCATCACATCAGAACTCCCCCCCCCCTTACTATGACATCAGAAGCCCCCCTCACATCAGAGGTTCCCTCATCACATCAGAGCCCCCACAATGACATCAGAAGCCCCCCTCACATCAGAGGTTCCCTCATCACATCAGAGCCCCCCACAATGACATCAGAAGCCCCCCTCACATCAGAGGTTCCCTCATCACATCAGAGCCCCCCACAATGACATCAGAAGCCCCCCTCACATCAGAGGTTCCCTCATCACATCAGAACCTCCCCCTACAATGACATCAGAAGCCCCCCTCACATCAGAGGTTCCCTCATCACATCAGAGCCCCCCACAATGACATCAGAAGCCCCCCTCACATCAGAGGTTCCCTCGTCACATCAGAGCCCCCCACAATGACATCAGAAGCCCCCCTCACATCAGAGGTTCCCTCATCACATCAGAACCTCCCCCTACAATGACATCAGAAGCCCCCCTCACATCAGAGGTTCCCTCATCACATCAGAGCCCCCCACAATGACATCAGAAGCCCCCCTCACATCAGAGGTTCCCTCATCACATCAGAGCCCCCCACAATGACATCAGAAGCCCCCCTCACATCAGAGGTTCCCTCATCACATCAGAGCCCCCCACAATGACATCAGAAGCCCCCCTCACATCAGAGGTTCCCTCATCACATCAGAGCCCCCCACAATGACATCAGAAGCCCCCCTCACATCAGAGGTTCCCTCATCACATCAGAGGTTCCCTCATCACATCAGAGCCCCCCACAATGACATCAGAAGCCCCCCCTCACATCAGAGGTTTCCCCATTACATCAGAGCCCCCACCCCCATTACATTAGAACCCCCTTCACATCAGCAACCCCCTTTACATCAAAGGCCCCCCTTAAACATCAGAGTCCCCCCATCACATCAGAACCTCCCCCTACAATGACATCAGAAGCCCCCCTCACATCAGAGGTTTCCCCTTTACATCAAAGTCCCCCTTTCACATCAGAACCCCCCCCTCCTTTACTATGACATCAGAAGCCCCCCTAACATCAGAGGTTCCCATCACATCAGATTCCCCTCATCACATCAAAGCCCCCCTTTATATCAGAGCCCCCTCTTTACACCAGACGCCCACCATTACATCAAAAGTCCCCCTTTCTGTCCTCCCTTCATGTCAGAGCCCCCATACATCATAATCCCCTCTATACATCAGAACCTCCCCATCAAATTAGAGTCCCCCTATCACATCAGAGCCTCCCCATCACCACACAGTCCCCCCCCCCCCAATTACATCAGAGCCTCCCTATAACATCCGAATCCCCCCATCGCATCAGAGCCTCCTCATCACATCAGAGTCCCCCATTACACAATAGCCCCCCATTACATAGCCCTCCCAAATCACAAAGCCCCCCTAATCACACCTTGCCACAATCACACAGTACCCTAATCTCAGAGCCCCCCAATCACACAGTCTCCCCATCACAGATACCCCCAATCATGTAGTCCCTCCCTTTTGGCTCCAGCAACATGGTAGAAGGGGGGAGTGGAGGAGGTCTGGAAGAGGGGGCTTCCATCTTCCACTGGATGGTGGAGATGGTCCTTTATTCCTCCTGTCCTGGATCGGAGTCATGTGTTGCCATGATGCAGGCGAGCTAGCCACCATCTCCATAGCAATGAATGATGACCTGCTTCCTGTCCCCAGAGCATTACAGGTTGTTATGGTGCTGGTGGATAGCCCGCCTTCAACATGGCAACTCATGACACTGATTCAGGGCAAACTGGGTCCCTTGCTCACAGCACCCCAGTAAAACCCAGATGGAAGAACCACAGGGGACCCCAGATGGCAGCACCCCAAGAGAACCCAGATGGGGGAACCACAAGGGTACACAGATGGTGGCACCTCTGCGGAACCCAGATGGTGGCACCCCTGGGGAGCCCAAATGGTGGCACTACAAGGGAACCCAGATGGGAGCTACCCAGGGGAACCCAGATGGCAGAACTGCAGGCGAACCCAGATAGAGGCACCCCAGAGGAACCCATATGGTGGCATCACAAGGGAACTCAGATAGTGGCACCCCAGGGGAACCCAGATGGCAGAACCCCAAGGGAATCCAGATGGGGCACCACAAGGGAACCCAGATGGCAGAACCCCAAGGGAATCCAGATGGGGCACCACAAGGGAACCCAGATGGCAGAACCCCCGGGAGAACCCTAGATGGTGGCACCCCAGGGGAACCCAGATAGTGGCACCCCAGAGAAATCCATAAGGTGGCATCACAAGGGCACTCAGATGGTGGCACCCCAGAGGAACACAGATGGCGTCACTATTAGGAAACCCATATGGCGGCACCGCAGGGAAACCTAGATAGTGGCACCACAAGGGAACCTGGATGTTGGTACCCGGGAAACCCAAATGGCAGAAACCCAGGGGAACCCAGGTGTTGGCACCCAAGAGGAACCTAGATGGCAGCACCACAAGGGAGCCCAAATGTTGGCACCCCAGTGAAACCTAGACGGCAGCAACCCTGGGGAACCCAGATAGCACCCCCTCATTTAGAAACACTGAGCTAGATGGATTTCTATCTTTTTTCAGCACAACAATATAACCACCTTACATGGCGTATTTCAGGAGAATATGAATAGCGCTGTATAAAACAAATGTAGCAATGTTTCATTGTATTGAAGTTCCGTATCATTTGTTTCTTTTTTTTTTCTTTGCGGATATTGTTGGAATTGCTCGGTATAGTCGGCGTCTGTTTACCATATGTTGTCGGGCATTGAACATACAACGCATTTGCATGTCTTGCCATGTAAGCCGCAGCAATAGAGAGTAATTAATGAGCGCACTTTGCACCCAATATTTATATTTGACGTCCAGCGAATCGGCAGCCTCCCCCCGTCTGCCTCCCTGCAGCCGCCGAGTGCCACCGTCATATTTATGTCATTTTATGAACGACCGAAAGAGGCCCCGAAATTTATGTCCGCAATATCCCATGTTCCGGCTGACAGATGTATGTGCGTAATTTGTGAACGCCTGTGTATATGCAAAGGAGATGTGCGATAAGTGCGTTTGATTGATGGCGGCACGGTCTGCGGGGCCTGGCGGGGGATGGCGGTTTAGGCGGACGGTGAATGAGCTTGTTTTACATATCATACAGGAGAAGCATTGAGGTGTCCCCAGTAGATGGGATCCGGGATTTTATTTAGTCCATCGTATTCTTGACCAATAATCGGAAACGCAGAACAAAGACGACGCATGATTTGCAGGTGAAACGTGATTAGCTAAGGGCTAGACGTGTAAAAATCTACCTGTATATACTCAAGTATAAGTCGACCCGAATATAAGCTGAGGCCCAGGGGCGTAACTACAGGGGTTGCAGGGGTTGCAATTGCAACCGGGCCCCATGTACCAGGGGGCCTGTGTGGCTCCCCCTGTACACCTTGATAGAAGAGGCGGTAGGGGCAGCATGTAGAGAAATCACTGTCCTCCTTTTTCTTCCTGTAGCTGCATTCCACCACCGTGGGGAGGCCCCAAGATGGCAGGAAGGGGGCCCACTGCAAAACTTGTCATTCCACCACCATGGGGTGGCCCCAAGATGCTGGAAGGGGGCCCACTGCAGAACTTGTGAAAGGATCCCGCTGCAGGACCTTAATAATGGGCCCCTCAACAAGAGTAAAGGGCCCCAGCATTAGTGGGAAGAGCCCCAGGCTTGAAGGGAAGGCCCCAGCCAGGGGTCCGGGGGGCCCATCATGGTTTCTTGCACCGGGGCCCTATAGGTTCTAGTTACGCCTCTGCTGAGGCCCCTAATTTTACGACAAAAAAAGTGGGAAAACTTATTGACTCGAGTATAAGCCTAGGGTGGGAAATGCAGCAGCTACTGGACCCAACTGGACCACCACGAGACACAAAACAGGGGCTGCGGGCATGGTACAGGAGATGGTGAAGGTCATGGTATAGGCATGGCACAAGTCATGGTAAGGGCATGGCACAGGTCATGGCACAAGTGATGGTACATGCATGGCATAGGTGATGGTACAGGCATGGCACAGGTGATGGTATAGGCATGGTACAGGCATGGCACAGGTCATGGTACAGGCATGGCACAGGTCATGGTACAGGAGATAGTATAGGCATAGCACAGGCGATGGTATAGGCATGGCACAGTAGGTACAGGCATGGCACAGTATGTACAGGCATGGCACAGTAGGTACAGGCATGGCACAGTATGTACAGGCATGGCACAGTAGGTACAGGCATGGCACAGTATGTACAGGCATGGCACAGTAGGTATAGGCATGGCACAGTATGTACAGGCATGGCACAGTAGGTATAGGCATGGCACAGTATGTACAGGCATGGCACAGTAGGTATAGGCATGGCACAGTATGTTATGTACAGGCATGGCACAGGAGATGCAGTGCTGCGGGCATGGTACAGGAGAATGTCCTGTACCATGCCCGCAGCACTGCATGAGGAAATGCAGGGGCTGTGGAGGAGTCTCCCTTACCTTTCGGTGAGGCGCCTTTCATTTAAAAATTGCGCGCCCGGTGCAAATACGTCACCGCGCATGCGCTGCCGATGCTCGGGAAAGCCCGTACACAATCGGCTATTCCCAGGCATGCGGCACATGCGCGGTGAGACGTTGGCGCCGGGCGGCGCCATTTTTAAAAAGACAGTGACTCGAGTATAAGCCGAGGGGGGCATTTTCAGCATGAAAAAACAGGCTGGAAATCTCGGCTTATACTCGAGTATATACGGTAATAGGGAAACCAAAAGTACATTTAGGACCAATCACAAACCTGAGCAGAGGTCAATTAAAACTGCAGGTCAGATGTTGAGTTTATCCAAAGGCACAGCTTAATGTTTAATAAAATTCGTATGCAAATCTAGACTTTTCTGTAAGGGTCGAGATAGGCTCCTCCCCCCCCCCCCCCCCCCGATATTGTTCCTTTCAATGTGATGGTTTATGTTGTTAATTAAAGAGTTAGTTTTAAATAGATTAGGGGGTCATTAGAACCCTTGTCTGATATTTTTCTGATGTCTATGTCTCCAGTATGTAGGGTCACCCTCACCAGGGGAGCACTGGGCCAGGGAGCAGGGGGGCAATTGCCCCCCTGGGCCGCTCTGATGCCCTGTAAAAAGGCTGCACCCCTTCTGCCACAGACATGCCTAAAGGATTCCTGGTGAAGAGAAAAGTCCCCGCCACTGACCTACTGAGTGCGGGATGAAGACAAGGACAGAGCGCAGGCCTCTCTCCCCAACATTGATGATGTTAACTTTGTTTGAGCAGAGGCCAGTTCCATGGCCCACTGGAGACTCTCCTCCCCTGGCCAGCCCCAACCGAGCTGTCCCAGCTCCCCATCAAGCACCCCCTGCTGGCCGGGTTGGAAACCTGGATTCAGCCGGTGAGTCGAGAGTACTGGGAGCAGGGCTCCAGCATGGAATGGGGGTCAGGAGGAGGACGAGAAGACTGGGAGGGGGGGCTGAGTCACTGCACCAAAAGTCCCCACCGCTGACCTACTGAGTGCGAAATGAAGACAAGGACAGAGTGCACCCCCCAGCATAGATGGTGTAAACTGTGTCTGAGCAGAGACCAGTTCCATGCCCCACTGGAGACTCTTCTGCCCCGGCCAGCCCCAACCGAGCTGTCCCAGCTCCCCCCAACCTCCCCCTGCTGGCCAGGTCAGAAACCCGGATTCTGCCGGTAAGTAGAGAGTATCTAGAGCAGGGGTTCAGCTTTGCATGGGGGTCAGGAGGAGGATTGGGAGAATGGGAGGGGGGGGTGAGGGAGAGTGGGAGGGGGGCCGAGTCGCTGCACCATGGGCCTCTGGTTTGTACTTCCCCTTGGGCTGAAAGTTGCCAGTCTGCCCCTGACCCTCACTATTTGTATGGAGATTGGAGACCATTGTCACAGAGATAGAAAATGATGGGAAATCCATAATTGTTGTCACTTGAACAAGCGATTTAAACAAACCTTACCATGGGGACACCGGTTCTGGTGACAACAAAGAGGGAAATTCCCCTCACTTCCTGTTGTGTCTCTGGGACAAGAATTGAAGGGAAATCCCAATGATACACAGACAAATCCAATGCTGTTGTCACCGGAACAAGAGATTTGGGTAAATTTTATCATGGGGTCACCTGTTCCAGTGATAACTGTCTAAGGCAAGGTTTGGATGTGCGCTTGGCAGGGTGGGCGTTACAAAAATGGCAGCAGACGGGGGGTGTTTACATTTCTTAAGTGGCTTCCTGCTTTCTGGCCTAGGTCAAAATTATGTCACTCCATCCCAGGAGTCTTCATAGGAGGAGGGGCTTTCTCAGCTAAGCACACCCTCCTAAATGATATAGTGCAGTGATGGTGAACCTTGGCACCCCAGATGTTTTGGAACTACATTTCCCATGATGCTCATGCCCTCTTCAGTGTAGTTGAGTATCATGGGTAATGTAGTTCCAAAACATCTGGGGTGCCAAGGTTCGCCATCACTGATATAGTGTATATAACACCTTGCTTCTGTGTTTAGAATCCAAGCTCCCCGACCACTCTTTCTACGGGACTCACATATGGCATCTCCCTCCTGCCTGTGTGCCTGAGCTAAAGGCAGATGGATTTCAGGAAGTAAATGCTGCATTAATCATCTGCCCTTAACCAAGATGGCCAGGGCTAGAAATGCTGATGGGGGGGGGGGGGGGGTTTGTTTTTCGAAGTAGTTAATCAGCAAAGCATGGAGACATGGATGGATGGATGGATGGATGGGGGAGTTTGCTTTGAATATTAAAAATGAATCAAATAGTGTTTTGGGTTTGTGGGGATCAGATGCAATGCAGTTCACTTTTAATATAGAGACAAAGTCGGTGAGAAGAGGGGGAAGGTCTAGTTTGGGGTCTGATCCTGGGGTTGGATTGGCTTTGCCAGAATTCGTTTGGTGAAGCTGCTGAAAGGCAGAGAAAAGTATGTGAACACCGAGCCCCAGCAGCAGGTCTTCCGGTGTTTTGGATTGGTCCAGCACTGGATTTGGCGATGAGTTACAAAGTGTCCCTCTCCATAGAGTACAATATATTGTCACCCTGTGACTTTGATACAGACAGGTGTACAACCTTGCAGAAGAATAGCTGGCACTCCATAGGTGGAATTTTTTTTAATGAGGTCATCATCAATACAAAAGTTCAAGCCAGGGGCGTAACTACAGGGGTTGCAGGGGTTGCAATCGCTACCGGGCCCCATGCTCCAGGGGGCCCGGTAGCAAAACAGTGGGTGAACCTCTAGGATCTCAAAGGTCACACTTGCGACCGGGCCCTGGCAATTCACCACTGTGGGGAGGCCCCAAGATTGCAGGAAGGGGGCCCACTGCAGAACTTGTGAAAGGATCCTGATGCGGGACCGTAATAAAAGGCCATGCAATGAGAGTAAAGAGCCACCGGATTAGTGGGAAGAGCCCCGGGCTTGAAGGGAAGGGCCCCGGCCAGGGGTCTGGGGGGCCCTTCATGGTTTCTTGCATCGGGGCCCTGAAGGTTCTAGTTACGCCTCTGGTTCAAGCCCAAAAATCAGATGAAATTCCACCGATATTTTGGAGACACGAAGGTCCCCTACAATATCCTGAGAAAGAGAACCTTTGTATCTCCGGAACATTGGTGGAATTATGACTGCTTTTTGTACTTGAACTTTTGCACTGATGACCTTAGTACAACATTGAGGTTCCACTTATGGGGTCCCGGCTACTTTTCTATATGTTCCAGAGGCGTAACTAGAACCTTCAGGGCCCCAGTGCAAGAAACCATGAAGGGCCCCCTGGACCCCTGGCTGGGGCCCTTCCCTTCAAGCCTTGGGCTCTTCCCACTGATCCTGGGACCCTTTACTTTCGTTGCGGGATCCTTTATTACGGTCCTGCAGCGGGACCCTTTCACAAGTACTACAGTGGGCCCCCTTCCTGCCATCTTGGGGCCTCCCCACGGTGGTGGAATGCCAGGGCCCGGTCAGTGTGACCTTTGCAACCCTGGAAGTTCACCCACTGGTGTCAGTAGTTTTTATTTTTTGGTATTTTAATTGTATTATTTTTTATCATTTTATTTATATAGAAGGATCACAGGCGCTCTATGATCATTGCAGGGAGAAGAACGGTCGGCTGTGTTTACAACCTCCAACCGTCCTTCTCTCTCAGCGGGGTGTCAGGCGGCAATTGGAGCCACCCGACCCGTGTATCGGAGTATCCACTGACGAGTGGGGGCGGGAGCACGCCGCTGGCGGCATGCGCTCGCCCCCTAGCTGCAGGCGTGATACTGACGTATACCTACGGCGGTTTGCGCAGGAGTTGCTGCCTACCGCAGTATAACTGCAGCGGGCGGTCGTAAAGTGGTTAAAGAAATAGTTATTAGTCTTTAATAATGTTTATTATATTATTTCATAATTTAGAAAGTTATATCTAAAAGTTGAACTCTAGATGACCTCTCTGCTTCATACTGGTATTGGACAGTCACAAGTTTACTAGGATAAAGGTCAGACAGTTTCAGACATCGGTGTCTGAACTGCAGATGTCCATTATTTTTTTATCTATGGTAATTACATTGACGTTTTGACAACCAATCATATTGTACCACATTTCCAAAAAAGAAGAGAGCTTTACTAACAGCAGCTGGGAACAAATTCATTATTTGTTCAAAGAATGAAAGTCACGTAAGCCTTTTTATAACGATTTTTGACCATGGAATTACATTTGGCTGCTCAAAGACCAGGCCCTATTTTGCAATTCGGCACTGCGTGACTTTAACGGACAATTGTGTGGTTGTGCGGCGCTGTACCCAAATTAAATTAACGTCCTTTTTTTCCCACAAACAGAGCTTTCTTTTGGTGGTATTTGAACACCTGTGCGATTTTTACTTTTTGCGCTATAAACAAAAAAAAAGAGTGACAATTTTGAAAAAATAACAATATTTTTCTCATTTTTTTAAAAATCTAAATGTTTTAACATTTTAGGCCAATTTGTTTTTGCTACATATTTTTGGTTAAAAAAAAAAATTGCAATAAGCGTTTTTGGATTGGTTTGCGCAAAAAGTTATTGCGTTTACTAACTACGGGAAAGATTTTTGTCATTTTTATTGTTTTTTTTTTTAACTAGTAATGGCGGCGATCTGCGATTTTTTTTTGCGGGACTGCGACATTGCGGCGGACAGATCGGACCCTTGACTGACATTTTTGACACTTTTGGGGGTACCAGTGACAATACTACAGTAATCAGTGCTATACATATGCACTGTTACTGTAATAATTACACTGGCAGGGAAGGGGTTAACTTTATTAGTGATCAAGGGGTTAAGTGTGTCCCTAGGGGCGTGATTCTTACTGTCAAGGGGCGTGGCTTGTGATTTAACCACAGAGACATGCGATCCTACATAGCAGGATCGTATGATCTCTGCAGTTACACCAGGGAGAATGACAGACGGTTGTGTTTACATCAGCCATCTGCCTTTCTCCCTCTGCAGCGGGAGATCACAAGTGGCCGGCGGACATCCGGGATGTCAGGGAACGAGCGGGGTTGGGATCGCTCACCCCCAAGAGGCTCGTGGGCGATCGGCGTACCGGTACGTCGCTTTGCCCAGGAGCAGAGATGTATAGTAACGAAGTAGAACTACTTAAGTACTGTACTTAAGTACCGAAATGCGGTATCTGTACTTTCCTAGAGTAGAATTTTTTTCTCCTACTTCTACTTTTACTTCACTACATTTTTTCGATGATTTCAATACTTCTACTCAAGTATTTTTTTTTTGTGCTGCATAGTTACTCGTTACTTTTAAAAAAATTACCACTGCCAGAACAGTAGATGGCAGGTTGCATAAAGCTCAAAAAAATGTGTATAATGTCATTTGTAAATCAGCGCATACGAAAATAAAGGCTGTGTATAATAAAAGCTGCTATACCAAATCTTTCCAATAAAAAGAAAATATGAAACAAACAAATAAATTGTGCTACAGCGCTTAAAGTGCATCAAGAAACTACTAACAAACACAACTTGGCTGTGCGAATAAAGTGCCTGTGCAATCGATATAATATCATCGTTGCCCCCAGTGCCCTGCCCACACTCCACACAGTATCAAAAATAAAGTGACATGAATGTGCTAAAGCCTAAATGTAGTGAAAATAATTATTCCCACAATGTAACAGTGAATTCAATTCATATAAAATATGACAATAAATCACAATAAAATAAGTTATGAAATAAGTTAGGTCAGGTGCGTGCAACAAGTTGAAGTGTGTAAACCTATCTATAACGAAAAGACCATAAATGAATTCCAGTGTGCAAATCTAAAGTGTGACTTCACTTGTCAGATGCTTCCACCTCCTTCAGTGCTCGAGTGACCGACCAACACACCTAATGGTGGTGGCACTGGTGGATAGCGTCTGGGTGGCACTGTGGCACTGACTGCACTGGTTCAAAAAGCCATATATATTTAATTATTTCAATTCTCAATCTCATAGGTCCTCTCCTCATAAGATATTAATAACTTAAGATTAGGTGATGAACTTCTTGGCGGCCCTGGCTGGATGACGGGGACACCCGCCACTTCTGGAGCCGAGCCGCTGTGATTCCCCAACATGTGACAAAGTGACAGCCAGGAGATCTAGTGGCTAGTAGTGCTCAACAATACCGCTTTTATATATAAAAATGAAATAAAATATACTGACTCACAATTTAGTAGTAGTAGTAGGTAGCGTGTAGCAGTAGGCAGCACAACTCAATTCAATCAATCCCACAGCCTCGCTCGCGCCGCGGCCCGCGGAATCACTGTCATGATCATCAAGTTAAGACCGCACTGGAGGAGCCATGCTGCCGTCTTCCCACTCGAGGTCTCCGCCTCTAAACGTGTTGTGTGTCACTCAGACTCCACCCCTTAGGGCACTTACTGAGAGGAGTTGTGACACGGGCGGCGGGACGCGGGAGCAGGAGTCGGAGCATTTTCTTCGTTATCTCATCTTCTTCTCTCTGTGAGTGAGGTGGACCGTAGAGAGGGCCTAATCCTTGCCATGGCAAATGTGCCATTTGAGAATCAAATAATCAATATAAAATATTAATATATTATATACACACGGGTCATGGGTGGCTTTTTTGAACCAAGAAGAGTGAGACTGACGGCTATGATGATTATCCGACCATCCATGGTCCATGGACCATAAGTGTTGTGTTGTGGTGGTGCCTGTGCTTCCTGCGGCCTGCCTCTGCCTGTGCGGCTGTGCCTGCACTGCAGTGACCACTGGCAGTGGCACTTGACTTGAGCAAAGCAAATGAGCACTACTAGTGTGAAGGACAGGTGGTGGAAGCATGTTCTGACAAGTTCTTATAATGAAAATAATATAGACAGCTTTTTGAACCAGTGCAGTGCCAGTGCTACTAAGGTGAGAGGCAGAGAGAGAGGCTATCCAGTCCTCCACTTTACTTGAGCAGATCACAGAAGAAAGGTGGAAGCATCTGACAGCAAGTGACAGCACTTCTTAGATTGCACACTGGAATTCAGTTATGGACTTTTCCTTATAAAGTTTAGTTTACACACTTAAACTTGCACCTAACTTATTCACAATCACAACTTATTTTATTGTGGTATTGTCATATATATTTTATATGAATTAAATTTACATTGTGGGAATAATTTGCACTGCATTTAGCACAGACATGTCACTTTATTTTTGATACTGTGGGCGATGATTTTGAATACAAGAAGAATATATATAAAATTGCAGGCACTTTATTAGCATTTTTAGCACAGCAACTTTGTTAGTAGTTTTTGATGCATTTTTCACTTTAAGCGTTGTAGGTTTGATGAAGCTGGCCTGGCACATCATCATCAATTGAGCAAATCAAATCAAACCGCGATTAAGAAGACTGCGCATGCTCCTGTTCTGCCTTTTGATCAGCTGAAAAGATGGACGAACCAAAAACACCACCTTCCACCCCTGGCCCTTCAACTTCAAGTGATCTGCCTGGCTGTGAGAGTGAGGAAGCTCAGGAAGGAGACCACCCCTGGCTTTAAAAGGGGAAGGGAGGGACTTTATCTGTTTTTTGTTTACAAAAAGTTACAGCCTAAGGAATTGTGATTGTCCTTTAGGTTAATCATTTGAATAAATCATTTGAAATAATAAAAAACAATATGATGTTCAAACTTTTGACTTCTTTCTTTAATAACTACATAACACAGTACTTGTACTTCTACTTTCAGTACTTGAGTAGAAATTTTTTGAAAAAACTACTGGTACTTTTTACTTTTAGTACTTAAGTAGCAAATTTTTTGAAAAAACTACTTGCAATACTTAAGTAAAAAAAATGTTGAATACTTTAGTACTTCTACTTAAGTAACTTTTTCTGTGAGCACTTCCACTTCTACTCAAGTCACTTTTTGATCGAGCACTTGTACTTTTACTCAAGTAGAAATTTCGAGTACTTTATACAAGTCTGCCCAGGAGGGGCTGACTACCGCCATATATAGTCGTGCAGCGGTCTGCAAGTGGTTAAGCACTATTCCTCCAACCCCCACTGAGGACTATTGTTCCTCTCACCTCCCCTGCTGGTCATTATTGTTTCCCCCTACCTCTCACCGGGCACTGATTTTGTCCTTCAACCCCCAGTTGAAGACATTCTTCTACCCCCTGTTGTGCACTATTGTTCCACCTACCTCTCCCAACTGGGTGTTTTATTTTCTGCATCCCTTGCTGGGCACTATTTTTCTTCCTTACCCATTGCTGAGTACAATTGCCCCCCCCCCCAGCTACTGATGGGTACTATTATTCTACCCCACCACCAGCTGGGCACCATTGTGCTCGCCCAACCACTGATGGACAATACTGTTCTCCTCCAACCACTGATGGGTACTATTGTCCTCCCCTACCCCCGGCCAGGCACTATAGTTTTTCCCCAACTACTAAAGGGCATTACTGTTTTCCCCACCTCAGCTGGGCACTATTGTTCTCCCCAACCACTTGTGGCAACTATTGTCCTCCCCCACCCCCAGTTTGGCACTTTTGTTCTCCCTCACCTCCAGCGCGGCACTAATGTTCTCCCCCAACCACTGATATGCGCTATTGTTCTCCCTCACCCACTGATTGTCACTATTGTCCTCCGCCACCCCCAGCTGGGCACTATTGTTCTCCCCCACCCCGAGCAGGGCACTATTGTTCTCCCCCAACCACTGATGTGCACTATTGTTTCCCCCCAACCACTGATGGGTACTATCATCCTCCCTCAACCCCCGCCCGGGCGCTGTGGTTTTCCCCCCAAATACTACAGGATGCATTGCTTTCCCCACTCCAGCTGGGCACTGTTGTTCTCCCCAACCACTGATGGCCACTATTGTCCTCCCCCACCCCCTTTTCAGCACTACTGTTCTCCCCCACCCCCAGCGGGGCACTGTTATTCTCTCCCACCCTAATTGGGGCACTATTGTTGTTCCCAACCACTGATGGGCACTATTGTCCTCCCCCACCCCCAGCTGGGCATTATTTTCATTCCCCCACTCCCAGTTGGGCACTATTGTTCTCCCCCAACCACTGATGAGCACTATTGTCCTCCCATGTTCCCAGGTGGGCACTGTTGTTTTCCCCAACCACTGATGGCCACTTTTGTCCTCCCCCACCCCCTGTTGGGCACTACTGTTCTCCCCCACCCCCAGCAGGGCACTGTTATTCTCTCCCACCCTAAGTGGGGCACTATTGTTCTTCCCAACCACTGATGGGCACTATTGTCCTCCCCCAGCTGGGCATTATTGTCCTCCCAACCCACATTTGGGCTCTATTGTTCTCCTCCAACCACTGATGAGCACTATTGTCCTCCCATATTCCCAGGTGGGCAATATTGCTGTCCCCAACCACTGATGGGCAATATTGTTCTCCTCCAACCACTGATGGGTACTATTGTTCTCCCCCACCCCCAGCCAGGCACTAATCTTCTTTCCCCAACCACTGATGGGCACTATTGTCCTCTCGCATCCCCAGCTGGCCACTATTGTTCACCCCCAACCACTGATGTGCATTATTGTTTCCCCTCAACCACTGATGGATACTACTGTCCTCCATCACCCCTGGCCAGGAGCTGTTGTTTTCCCCCAAATACTACAGCACACTATTGCTTTCCCCACTCCAGCTCGGCACTGTTGTTCTCCCCAACCACTGATGGCCACTATTGTCCTCCCCTACCCCCTGTTGGGCACTACTGGTTTCCCCCACACCCAGCTAGGCATTGTTATTCTCTCCCACCCTAAGTGGGGCACTACTACTCTATTCAACCACTGATGGGCACTATTGTCCTCCCCACCCCAGCTGGGCATTATTGTCCTCCCCCACCCCCCAGTTTGGCACTATTGTTCTCCCCCAACCACTGATGAGCACTATTGTCCTCTCATATTCCCAGGTGGGCACTATTGTTCTCCCCCAACCACTGATGGGTATTATTGTTCTCCCCAACTCCCCTCTGGGTACAATTGTCCTCCCCCTCCCCCAGCCAGGCACTAATCTTCTTCCCTTACAACTGATGGGCACTATTGTCCTCTTGCATCCCCAGCTGGGCACTATTGTTTTCCCCCAACCACTGATGGACATTATTGTTCTCCTCCACCCCCAGCTTCGCATTGCTCTTCTCGCTAAGCCCTAATGCACCACCTTAGTATACAGAGCCTCCTTTGCATTGCAAATCCTATTATTATAAACCTGCTGGGATGGTGACATTTTTGGTGAATATATTATTTGTAAGATGAGGAGATCCACAACAGCCAATTATTTCCATCCCGACCCCCAGTTCCATCCTGTTGCTATGGGTTACCGCCCCTTGTTCGGGAACCATCTCGCCATTTTTGGTGACCAATTTGCTTCCACTTTTACATAATTAGTCCCAAAGCCGAGAGGACGAATCGAGGACGAATCGCAGGGACGAGCGTTTTTCTCCACGTTTGCTCCTCGCACAGCCAAATATCATAAAATTATCAGCAAAAAAAAAAAGAAAGAAAAAGAAACACTGTTACTGGAAGCCGAAACAAATGTCAGGAATTCATTATTTTGTTTCAAAGTTAGTTTATCATAAATCTGCCCTATGACATCCCATAAACCAGCGGCGTTTTGAAGGTTATTGGAGCGCCAGTAGGAGAGTGTAGGTGAGAGACTCTGTGAGCGGAATGCTAATGAAACCCGGAGGGAAATGTGAGCCGAGGCGTCCGCGGGCCTTTATTCAAATGGTAAAATATATTCACAAGTTTGTTGTTTGTCACTCGGGGAAATCAGATAATTCACAGCCCAGAAAATGAAATGCGCGCTGCATTCACAATCCGCCTCATTGTCAAACACCCCCCCATCCCCCCCCCCCCCGAGTATATTTTCCTCTTCTATTTTTTTTTTTTATTTTTGCATCAGAATGTTAATGTGTCTCAGCTGTACAGTGAGCGGGGGGGAGCCATTGTATTCGGGGCTATTTAATGCTGACACCTTTTGTTCGGGGCACAGAAGTTTGGAGGTGCCCCCAGCGGGTGGAAGGACGGAGGTGGCAGGCTTTACACTGTGCCGAGGTGTAACTACAAATCATGGAGACCCCATAGCAAAAAAAATGTTTTGATGGGGCCCAACCTCTTGGGTGACACAGCTGTTTGTACCATAATAAGTAAGCTGTGTACAGAATGCAGTATGATAGGGAGAGGAGGGGGGGGGGGGAGCCTGCCGTGAGGAAATCTGCCTTATTTATTTATTACGGGTATTTATATAGTGCCAACAAGTTACATATTGTACCTTCATACCAGTCCAAGGAGCTTACAATCTAAGATCCCCGCCGCACACCCTAGGGCCTAATTCGTCATCAGCCAATTAACCTAGCAGCATGTGTTTGGAATGTAGGAGGAAAACCACACAAGCAAAGGGAGAACATGCAAACTCCATGCAGGTAGTGCCCTGGATGGAATTCCAACTGAGGAGCCCATTAGGGCGCAGGGGCGCCGCCCCCCCCCCCCCCTAATCAATGTGCTCAGCCCAAATCTACATGCAGGGAGCCGGACACATAGATTTCAATGTTTTTTTTAAGCGTATGATTAAAGCCTGAGGCTCTAATGTTGCTTTTCCACTGCATGGAACCGAACGGTTCGGCTCGCTTTTGTGCTTTTCCACTGCCGGTACCGCATGGTACGGTGTAGGAACGGTTCGGTATGGTACGGCACAGCGGCGCTTTTCCACTGCATGGAACCGAACGGGACGGCTCTCAAAAACAGTACCACCTCGATTGTGGTTCCAAGAGGTACCATACCCGGTACCATATCCCACAATCCTTTGCATGCAGTCACTACTAGCCACTGATTGGTCAGAGAATCGTTGTTATCCCACCCACTTAACTTTAGTACTACTTTAGTGGAAAAGCAAACCATACCGTACCGTACCGTACCGAACCGTTCCAACACCGTACCATGCGGTACCAGCAGTGGAAAAGCAAATCGGGCCAAGCAGGGCCGAGTAGAGCCGAGCCGGTACTTGCAGTGGGAAAAGTGCCATAAATAAATGGCTTCAAAAACAGTTGGGCTGGGGGCACAGAGCACTGCGCCCTGAAACCACCCAGTTGTTTGACATTAGCAAGTTAATATTCACTAATGTCTTCCTGCCTTTCCTCCCGGTCAATCAGGAAGTGTGTCCTGAGACCCGATTGGCCAGGGAGTCTTAGGACTTCTGGTAAATTGGGTCTCAGGACCCACTTCCTGTTCGGCCTGGGAGGAGAAGCAATGGTCCTAGCACCTTCCTCTGCAAACTTGAGCGAGGAGCAGCAGGTGGAGGGGCTGATGAGCAGCAACAGCCTCTGTAGGCTTCCAGGAGCCCTACCCCAGATCCAGCACCACCTCATCATCGGCCTCCTAAAGTAAAGCCTTTCTGTTCATCTCCCGCGGGGGGGGGGGGGTAGTGGGTTGTTGAGCATTAGTAAGGGGAGAGGTTTGTTTGCCACCTCCCCCCCCAAAAAAAAATATTGATCACCTGCCTACACTGGTCTGTAGACTACAAGAGAGAGAGAGGGAATCTTAAGGAGACCTTAGGAGACCACCTTGGGTCTCTTCCAGATAGAATATCCTAGAGAACCTCGGGGAGCAACATACGTACCCCTCTGAAAAGCCCACAAGTATCCTGCTTCTCCCCTGCCTTAGAGGCATGGAGAGAATTCTCCTATAGACTAAGAGACTGTCCTGGAGCCCTTATTGCCTTAAGAAGAGAGAGAGAGACAGAATAACATCTCTGAAGGGCCTACAGGGAAGCATCCAGTTCCTCTCCTGCTTTAGACTGAGGAATAAGCTGTCCTGGAAGACACTAAAAGACTTTGCTGGAGACATTGAGAGACTGTCCTGAAGACCAGTGGCGGCTGGTGCTCCATGGGCTGGGGGGGGCGGCAAATGGACCACACCATACCCCCCCGGGACCGCACCAGCTCGCACACCATAACACCACCCCACCCCCCCAGTCGCCGGTTCACTCACCCTGGACTGACGTGGAGGGGAGGCAGCGGCGGCTTCCCCTGCATCTCCTCCCTCCTCCTCCTCCTCCTCCTCCTCCTTGGCCAATAGCATAGCCTCTCCTTTTGGCCATTCGGGAAACGGGTCGGACCCGCGGACCCGCTTCATGATTGGCTGGGAGGAGCATTAGTGTGATAATAGCTAATATTAATTTGCTATTGTCATTCAACTGGGTGGGCTCAGGGCACAGTGCTCTGCGCCCGAGCCCACCCTTTTTTGAAGCCTATTAGAGCCTCTGGCTCTAATCACGTGCTTCAAAAAAATAAAAGCCCTCATTGGAATCCATGCGTCCAGCGCCCTGCATGTAGATTAGGGGGCCGGACGCATCGATACCCCAATGGACAGGCCGCCACTGCTGAAGACTATGAGAGATTGTCCTGGAGACACTAAAAGACTGAGTACAACTGCGGGAGTCAATGGCGGAGAAGGATCTGGGTGTTCTGGTAGAACATAAGCTTAATAATAGCATGCAATGCCAAGCTGCAGTTTCCAAAGCAAGCAAAGTCCTTTCTTGTATTAGGAGAGGCATGGACTCCAGAGAGAGAGACATCATCTGTACAAATCATTAGTAAGACTCATCTGGAAAATGAAGTTAAGTTTTGGACTTCAGTTCCCAAAAAGGATATCAGGGAACTGGAGAAAGTGCAGCGAAGAGCAACCAATCTGATAAGAGGCACGAAGGAGCTTAGCTATGAATTTATTCTCTCTTAAGAACATGTGTTGGTATGGACACTTGTAGTCTCCATCGAGTTGCATGTGGCAGGGTGATAACTCAGAAAACACAATTAGAAGACAGAAACAGAGCACAGAGTCACCCTATAACAGGAAATTTCTGAGGAAAGACCTTCACGGCAGGATCAGCGGGGATTATTTTAATGAATGTGAGTTTGTGCATGTATACAGAGGAGCAAAAGTTCATCTCACTTGAAGGAGTTTTTGAAAAATGTAATGCCTAAGAGCATCAAATAGATTCAACACATTTCGAGGAGGGGGGGCTCCCTATTCTTCAGGGCTTGAGCAGTCAATGTTAATAAAATCATGCCTGTGTTATGAATTGATGAAGAAGGAGCTCCTGGTGGCACTGAAAGCAGAGATGGCCTAAGCCCTGAAGAAGAGGGAGGCTTTTTCTCTCCCAAAACACGTTGGAGGTGTTTGATGCCCCCCCCGGCCGCTGATAAAGCAGTACAGCCAGCCCTCCTGTACTGGGCCAGTGTCACATCAGTTCAAAAAGGGGGTCCAGGCACCTGCTGAGCAGGAGGGCCAGCTGCACTGACTAATTGCAGATGCTGATCCTCTTCTGTCTCCCTCTGCAGCCCTATCAGCTTCTCCTCCACTCCCTCCACCTGTACTGTAGCGGGATCAGTTCTAGCATCCGCATACACAGGGCAGACTGGCAACTTTTGGCCCAGGGGGCAAGTACAAACCAGAGGCCCATGGTGCAGCGACTCAGCCCCTGTCCCACTCTCCCTTTTCCCAGCCTCCTCCTGACCCCCATTCCAGGCTGGAGCCCTGCTCCAAGTACTCTTGACTCACCGGCTGAATCCAGGTTTCCAACCAGGCCAGCAGGGGGTGCTTGATGGGGAGCTGGGACAGCTCGCTTAGGGCTGGCCAGGGGAGGAGAGTCTCCAGCAGGGCATTGAACTGGCCTCTGCTCAGACACAGTTTACACCATCTATGCTGTGGGGAGAGAGGCCTGCGCTCTGTCCTTGTCTTCATCCCGCACTCAGTAGGTCAGTGGCGGGGACTTTTCACTTCTCTTCACCAGGAATCCTTTAGGCATGTCTGTGGCAGAAGTGGTGCAGCCTTTTTACAGGATATCAAAGCGGCCCACGGGACAATTGCTCCCCCTGCCCCCTGGCCCAGTCCTCCCTAGCGCATACACGTCCCCGATTTTCTAGGCCCCCATTGCGCCTCTTTTCCCTGCAACGTTTCTGGCTTCCCTCTTCTTTTCTCCCACCGGCAGCTGCTGCAGGCACACAAGGGTATGTTTCAGGATGGAAAGCGGGGGAAGAGGCAGGTAAATATGTCACATACTAAAAATATTCCACATAGATCGTGGAGAAAAGAAAGGTTAAATGGTGGGTATCAATAAGGCAGAGATATTTAATGTGATGAAATATTGTATAATACATAGACCTGCATGACTGAAAATTTGTATACAATGTAGCGACATGTAACACAGAAGACAAGACTGACTAACATGTAACAAAGAAAATAATTCAAAACCAGCCAGTGTAAAAAAAAGTAAATATGTCATATAATAATGATTTTAAATCCATAGAACAAAACTTTATTTGAAAAAAAGAAGGCATATTAACCACTTGCCGACTGCCGCACGACCATTTACGTCGGCAGTCAGCCCCTCACAGGCAGAGTAACGTAGTGCTACATCGCTAGCCTGTGAGGGTTTTGGGACCGAGTGTGCGCCGCCGGAGGCGCGCTCCCGCACCCCCCCGCGCGTGTGCCCGGCAGACCCGATGTCGACATGCTGCCCCCGCCGGGTGGAGTATAGGAGTATCCAGGTGTACAGGGGAGCCGCACAGACCCCCTGGAGCATGGGGCCCTGCGACCCCTGTAGTTACGCCCCTGCCTTAGTAGTATTAACCTCCTTGATCATACTAAACAGTGGCGTCGGAGACAAGGACCACTCAGAAGACCCATCTTGAGCTAATATAGCATGTCTTAGTTGGAGGTATTCAAAACGAAAAGAGGAAGGCAAAGCGAATCTCTCCTGCCGCTCCTCAAAAGACAACAGACTACCATTTTGAAAAATTTGTCTCATATAGAACACTCCATATCTCTGCCACAACACTCCATGCTGCAACTCTGCGATCTCTAGTTAGGACCTATTAGACCAAATAGGGCTAAACTCAGTATATCCTGTCACTCCTTGAAGGTATTATTATTATTATTATACAGGACTTATATAGCGCCAACAGTTTACGCAGCGCTTTACAAAATGAAGGCAGACATTACAGTTACACTACAATTTGGTACAAAAGGAATCAGAGGGCCCTGCTCGTTAGAGCTTACAATCTAAAAGGGAGGGTCAATTGATACAAAAGGCAATAGCTGTAGGGGATGAGCTGATGGGGAAGGTGAAACAATGTATTAGTTAGTAGCTGGATAGGCTTCTTTAAAGAGAAGGGTTTTCAGGGATCGTCTAAAGGTGGATAGATTAGGGGGACAGTCGGACAGATTGGGATAGAGAGTTCCAAAGAATGGGAGAAGCTCTGGAGAAATCCTGGAGGCGAGCATGGGAGGAGGTGACAAGGGAGCTAGAGAGCAGGAGGTCTGGAAACAATCTGGAAATCTGGAAACAATTTGAACATGTGTTTTAATATTCATCAATAAATTATTAGATTTTTTATGTAAAGCTGTGTATAGAATCAGTTGCCCGTAAAAGTCCCACCCTTTTGGTTTGAGGCACCAATTTTTCCCCATTCGAGAGCAGGAGGTCTTGGAAGGACCGAAGAGAGCGGTTTCTTTGATATTTTGAGATCAGGTTAGTGATGTAGCTGGGGGCAGAGTTGTGGATGGCGTTGTAAACTATTGTTAGCACTTTGAATTTTATTTGTTGGGTGAGTGGAAGCCAGTGAAGGGATTGGCAGAGAGGGGTGGAGGACACTGAGTGGAGGTCAGTGGAGGGATTGGCTGAGAGGGTTGGAGGACAATGAGCTTAGGGAGCCCCCCATTGCCCTCCCCATCAGTGATGCCCACTAGTGTCCTCCCTATCAGTGCTGCCCACAAGTGCCCATCATTGCCATCCTTTAGTGTCGCCCACCAGTGCCCATTATTGCCCACCAGTGCCGCCTATCAGTGCCCATCAGTGCCGCCCGTCAGTGCCGATCAGTGCCGCCCATCAGTGCCCATCAGTGCCCACCAGTGCTGCCTATCAGTGCCCATTAGTGCCCGTCAGTGCCACCTTTCAGTGCCCGTCAGTGCCGCCTATCAGTGCCCATCAATGCCGCCTATCAGTGCCCAGCAGTGTCGCCTATCAGTGCCCACCAATGCTGCATATCAGTGCTACCTATCAGTGCCACATATCAGTGCCTATCAGTGTCGCCTATCAGTGCCGCCTATCAGTGCCGCCTATCAGTGCCACCCCATCAGTGCCACCCCATCAGTGCCACCCCATCATTGCCTCCTCATCAGTGCCTGTAAGTGCAGTCTCATCAGTGCTCATCAGTGCAGGAAAAAACTTATTTATTTACAAAATTGTATAACATAAACAAAAAAACTTTTTTTTTTTTCAAACTTTTCTGTCTTTTTTTATTTGTTTAGCAAAAAGTAAAAATCGCACAGGTGATCAAATACCACCAAAAGAAAGCTCTATTTGTGGGGGGAAAATGATATAAATTTGGTGTAAGTACAGTGTTGCATGACCGCGCAATTGTCATTCAAAATGCAACAGCGCTAAAAGGGGAAAATTGGCCTGGGCGGGAAGGGAGGGAAGTGCCCGGTATTAAAGTGGTTAAATTTACTCGGCCCACTATCGACAACTGTAAAGACCTCCAAGTTTTAATACGGTCCCTAAACCTTTGCAGCATTGGACAAATATTGATCCTTCCATAGTCTCTAATATTAGGCGTCACCTGTGTTCCCAAATATTTAACCACTTGCCTACCGGGCACTTTCACCCCCTTCCTATCCAGGCCAATTTTCAGCTTTCAGTGCTCTCACGCTTTGAATGACAATTGCGCGGTCATGCTACACTGTACCCATATGACATTTTTATCATTTTTTCAACACAAATAGAACTTTCTTTTTAATCATCTCTGTGTTTTTTATTTCTTACAAAAAAAAAAAGAAAAAAGACAGAAAATTAAATAAAAAAAAAGTTTTCTTATTTTCTTAATTTTGAAAATAAATACATTTTTCTCCTTCTCTGATGTGCGCTGATGAGGCGGCACTGATGGGCACTGATAGGCTGCACTGATGGGCACTGATGAGGTGGCACTTATGGGCACTGATGAGGTGGCACTGATGAGGAGGTACTAATATGCCGCACTGATGAGCACTGATAGGCGGCACTGATAGGTGGCACTGATGAGCACTGATAGGTGGCACTGATGGGCACTGAGAGGTGGCACTGCTGGGCACTGAGAGGCGGCACTGACGGGCGGCACTGATGGGCACTGAGAGGCGGCACTGCTGGACACTGATGGGTGGCACTGATGGACACTGACGGGTGGCACTGATGGGCAGCACTGATGAGCACTGATGGGCAGCACCATCAGTGCCCACACTCAGTGCCCATAGTGCTGCCAGTCAGTGCTCATCAGTGCCTAGATGAGCAGGCACTGATGGGCACTGACTGGCAGCACTATGGGCACTGATTGTGGGCACTGATGGGGGGCACTGATGGCGGGCACTGTGGGCACTGATGGTGGGCACTTAGTGTATTTTATTTACCTTGTGTAATCAGGGCACTGGTGATCAGTGCCCTGATTACATTCCTCTGTGTCCCCGAACGGCTGATCGGCTCTCCTCTTCCTCACACTGCAGTCTCTGTGTGAGGAAGGAGAGCTGGCGAAGAGAGATGATCTCATATGTTTACATTTGAGATCATCTCTCATTGCATGGGCCGATCACGTGGTAAATGGCCGCTGTGATTGGCCATTTACCACGATCTGTGATTGGCTGTGTCCAAGGGACACGGCCGACACAGATTTTCCCCGATGCGCGCTCGCGGGAGCGCGCGGGGAGCCTGTCTCTGGGAGGCTGTTTAAAGACGGCCTCCCGGAAATTCGAATTCGCGCTGTAGCCGTACTTCGGCTATAGCACGGATCTGAAGAAGTTAAAGGAGGTTGTTAATGGTATGGAGTCCTGGGCCTCGATTCCTGAACCGTTACCTGTATCAATGAGCATGCCGATTTCGTCCAGTTTATCCTAAGACCTGAGTAGTCCCCAAATTCCGCTATGGTGGACATAGTGTCTTTGAGAGAAGCACCCACGTCCCCAAGCATAATTAATGTATCGTCTGCATATATCATCACTATATTTGGGTTTTCTCTCATTTTTATTGCCATAGGTTCTATGGCCAAGGAAAAGAGCAGGGGCGACAAAGGGCATCCCTGTCTTGTGCCCCTGTCCAAGGAAAGAGTGTGAGGTATTCTACTCAACCCTCGAATAGCTGCTCGAGGTCGATAGTATAACAAACAGACCCATGAAATGTAGTTGTCGCCAAAGCCAAACCTCTGGAGTACCCCCCAGAGATACCTCCACTCTATGCTATTGAAGGCCTTCATAGCATCAAGCGTAAGCAGAGCTCTCTGTCCCATGTTATATAATAATGATTTTAGTGTATTTTTTAGCAAAAATATAATTTTATGTTCTCTGCGGGGCGGGGGTGTCCACAGTATGCCCCTAACCAATGTTTCAAACAGTCCTTCAAGTGAGACGAACTTTTGTACCAGCACTCTTCAGTACACATCCAAGCACTGTAGCTTAGTCATCAAATCTCTCTCCACCCCCGATGACTGGAGAATGATGGAGAATCACCAAACTGATGGGGGTCATCACATTTCTCCTCTCAGCATGCTCCCAGTGTAGGGGCCATGCCCAACCAGTAGCAGAAATTGTAGCAGTTAGAATACCCCTTTGTGAAGCTACACATCACTGCCCTGTCCTGGTTAGGGAGGATTAAAATGAAAAGGTTTTGTTTTCTCGAAATTTCCACAAAAATCAAGAGATTTTCACTATTTTAGTGAATTCAATTGGAGTGTCTGGGGAAGGTGGAAATAAGAAGGGGGTTTGATGGTTTTTAAGTGTGAGAACATAATACTGACAAGGCAACAAGACTTCAAAGGGTCCAGAAACAGAGAAGACAGTGTATTCATTGAAACAATCTAGGTTTATTCCACACACGGTTAAAAACAAATGAGATGAATAGTGGTTACCAGTTGATGACCAATCCCATACCACAGGCATGCAGGATATGCTGGGGAACCGGGTTACCGATGAGGACCGTAGGATCCATGTTGTAACATTCTCGCAGGTGGATCCACGTCACCTGAAGTAGCCGGAACCATGAAGTCTGTGGTGGTGGACACTCAGACTGGGACACAACAGAGAATAACGTGTTTCAGATTATACCCCTTTGTCAAATCCCTGTGTATTTGACAAAGGGGCATACCCCGAAACATGTTATCCTGGCAACCGACGTGATTCTCTGGTGTGTCCCAGTCTGAATGTAAAAACTGCCCTTCTAAAACTCGCTTACAACTTACTAACTGCTAAATCTTATGGCCACTACTCCATACTCGCATTATTTGACTATCTGCTGTCTTTGATACAATGGACCACCAGCTCATCCTCAAAAAACTCCACTCCCTTGGCCTCCAAGACTTTGCTTCTTGCTGTTTCTCCTCCTACCTACCTAAGTTCTTCTTCAGTGTCACCTACAACTCTATCTCCTTCGTTTCTCTTCCTCTTTTCCTAGGGGTCCCCCAAAGCAGTGGCATCACTAGGGTTGGTCAGCCTGTCCATCGGTCCTGGGAGGTCTTCAGAGCTCATCTCCCTCCAGCCTGGAGGGTTCCAGGGCAATCAGTCCTGGCCACCCTCAGTGCCTTTGGTCCCTGACGCCGCCTCCTGGAGCCCGGTCCCATTCTGCTCCCTGCACCTGTGCCACCTGACTCAGTCTCCATGCTCGCCCAGGGAAGCACCCAGTTGGTGATTCTGTCCTAGGCTACAGAGTGCCGGTGGGGGGGAGGCGGAGTCCCCAGGCACCGACAGGGAGCTGCCTGGGGACTTAGGAGGAGGAGCAAGTAAGTCCTTCATTATTCTATTCTAATCCTTTATTTTCTTTTTCATTTTATTCTGTTCTTTTAATCTCTATTCTATTTTGTTCTGTTTTACTTTCATCTTTTCTATTATATTCTATTTGTTTATTTTCTATTCTCTTCCATTATTTTCTATTCCATTTTATTCTCTTTTTTATTCTCTATTCTATTTTCTTCTGTTGTTTTGTTTTATATTCTATTTTACTCAGTTTAACTCTATTCTATTCTTTTATTTTCTATTATATTCCTTTATTTTCTATTCAATTTTATTCTTTTTTTTTTATTCTCTATTCTATTGTATTCTGTGCTTTTATTTTCGATTCCATTTTGTTCTGTTTTACTATATTCTACTCTATTCTTTTTTTTCTATTTGAATTTAAATTTATTCTACTTGGAATTCCAATTTCAGAAGATGGTTATATTATTTCTACTTTATTCAATTACGTTTTTTTTAAATTCTATTCTATTCCTTTATTTTCTATTCCATTTCATACTGTTCTTTTATTCTCTATTCTATTGTATTCTGTTCTTTTATTTTCTATTCCATTTTGTTCTGTTTTACTTTATTATTTTCTATTGTATTCCATTCTTTTATTTGTATTATTTTCCTTTATTTTCTTTTTTCTTTTATTTTCTTTTTGTATTCTCTATTCTATTATATTCCGTTGTTTTGTTTTCTATTCTATTTTGTTCTTTTTTTACTATATTCTATTCTTTTTTTCTATTTGAATTCAAATTTATTCTACTTGACATTCGAGTTTCAGAAGATGGTTATATTCTTTCTACTTTATTCAAATACATTTTTTAAATTCTATACTGTTCCTTTATTTTCTATTCCATTTCATACCGTTCTTTTATTATTTTATTCTATTTTGCTATGTTTTACTTTATTCTTTTCTGTTCTATTCTATTCCATTCTTTTATTTTCTATTCTATTCCTTTATTTTCTATTCCATTATATTCTCTTTTTTTATTCTTTATTTTATTTTATTCTTTTATTTTTTTATTCTGTTTTGTTCTATTTTACTCTATTATTTTTTATGCTATTCTATTATTTTCTATTCTATTCTATGCTATTCCTTTATTTTCTGTTCCGTTTTATTCTCTTTTTTTATTCTCTATTCTATTTTATTCTGTTCTTTTATTTTCTATTCTATTTTGTTCTGTTTTACACCATTCTTTTCTATTATATTATATTCTTTTATATTATATTCTATTCCTTTATTTTCTACTCCATTTTATTCTCTTTTTTATTCTCTATTCTATTTTCTTCTGTTGTTTTGTTTTATATTCTATTTTGCTCAGTTTAACTCTATTCTATTCTTTTATTTTCTATTCTATTCCTTTATTTTCTATTCAATTTTATTCTCTTTTTTTTATTCTCTATTCTATTGTATTCTGTGCTTTTATTTTCGATTCCATTTTGTTCTGTTTTACTATATTCTACTCTATTCTTTTTTTTTCTATTTGAATTTAAATTTATTCTACTTGGAATTCGAATTTCAGAAGATGGTTATATTATTTCTACTTTATTCAATTACGTTTTTTTTTTAATTCAATTCTATTCCTTTATTTTCTATTCCATTTTATACTGTTCTTTTATTCTCTATTCTATTGTATTCTGTTCTTTTATTTTCTATTCCATTTTGTTCTGTTTTACTTTATTATTTTCTATTGTATTCCATTCTTTTATTTGTATTATTTTCCTTTATTTTCTTTTTTCTTTTATTTTCTTTTTGTATTCTCTATTCTATTATATTCCGTTGTTTTGTTTTCTATTCTATTTTGTTCTGTTTTACACCATTCTTTTCTATTATATTATATTCTTTTATATTATATTCTATTCCTTTATTTTCTACTCCATTTTATTCTCTTTTTTATTCTCTATTCTATTTTGATCTGTTCTTTTATTTTCTATTCTATTTTGTTCTGTTTTACTCTACTAATTTCTAGTCTATTCTATTCTTTTCTAATATATTATATTATTTTATTTTCTATTCTATTTCTTTATTTTCTATTCCATTTTATTCTCTTTTTTATTCTCTATTTCATTTTATTCTCTTTTTTTTTTTTTTCATTTTCTATTCTATTTTGTCGTGTTTTACTCTATTATTTTCTATTCTATTCTTTAATTTTCTATTCTATTCCTTTCTTTTTTATTCAATCCCTTTATTTTCTCTTTCCATTCTTTTATTTTCTATTAAGTTCTGTTTTATTCTATTTAATTCTTCTCCTTTATTTCTATTCTATTTGATTCTCTTCTGAAGATCTAATTCGATTAGAAAACAATTTGAATTTGATTTGAAAACTATCAGAATTTTGTCAGAAATGTTCTTTTTGGTTTTTCAGATTTGTTTAAATTTGTTACTGTTGTAATTCGGAAATGCGGATACATTTTAATTCCTGAATAACGAAAAATTGACCCGAATTTTGATTTAGAAGGAAACGAGCCGCACATGTCTAGTGACAACGTTGCTCCACGGATTCAGCATGGTCAGGGCACGTTGTCACCCAGGGAATGTGTTACTGGCAGGATCATTAGGTAAAAACAGATGCCTAAAAAAAAACAAACAAATATTAGCGAGGACTTGTAAGACGCAATATTTTGCATTCTTCTTCTCAGGTTTGGATGATTTCAGTATAAAGCGATGTGTGTGGAGGGATGAGAGATAATGTGCAATGTATGAGCTCCGTGTCCTCCCGCACTCCCTGATCCCTCTATATATGAGGCCCGGGGATCCGTCTTCTTCACAATGATGTTCTTTGGCAGCGGGGATGGCGGCGTTTCCTGCGTGTGATTCTCGCATTGAGCGTGCCGTGCTCATGGAGCCCCCCGCTGCACACTGCCAATTTATTCAGCGCATGCATGGCTGCCCGCGGTGCTGGGGGGAATCTATTTACAATTATTCCTGCAATTCACCTTCCACTTCACCGGATCCCCACAGCCACAATCCGAGGAGATACATTGATTATTACTGAGGAGCAACCCCATACAATTCAACCACGAGGCTGCGTGACGCCACGCCACCGCAACGCCGCACCGAGTCCCCAAAAAAGACACCGCAGGGCAACACTGGAAGAAATGTTCTCTAATCAGGACTCTGCTCCTTCCTCTATAACTCTCCTCTCCTGAAAAACTCTGCTCTGCTGGAGGACTCTGCTCCTTCCTCTATAACTCTCCTCTCCATAAATACTCTGCTCTGCTGGAGGACTCTGCTCCTTCCTCTATAACTCTCCTCTCCTGAAATACTCTGCTCTGCTGGAGGACTCTGCTCCTTCCTCTATAACTCTCTTATCCTGAAATACTCTGCACTGCTGGAGGACTCTGCTCCTTCCTCTATAACTCGCCTCTCCTGAAATACTCTGCACTGCTGGGGGACTCTGCTCCTTCCTCTATAACTCTCCTCTCCTGAAATACTCTGCTCTGCTGGAGGACTCTGCTCCTTCCTCTATAACTCTCATCTCCTGAAATACTCTGCACTGCTAGAGGACTCTGCTCCTTCCTCTATAACTCTCATCTCCTGAAATACTCTGCACTGCTGGAGGACTCTGCTCCTTCCTCTATAACTCTCCTCTCCTGAAATAATCTGCACTGCTGGGGGACTCTGCTCCTTCCTCTATAACTCTCCTCTCCTGAAATACTCTGCTCTGCTGGAGGACTCTGCTCCTTCCTCTATAACTCTCATCTCCTGAAATACTCTGCACTGCTAGAGGACTCTGCTCCTTCCTCTATAACTCTCATCTCCTGAAATAATCTGCACTGCTGGAGGACTCTGCTCCTTCCTCTATAACTCTCATCTCCTGAAATAATCTGCACTGCTAGAGGACTCTGCTCCTTCCTCTATAACTTTCATCTCCTGAAATACTCTGCACTGCTGGAGGACTCTGCTCCTTCCTCTATAACTCACCTCTCCTGAAATACTCTGCACTGCTGGGGGACTCTGCTCCTTCCTCTATAACTCTCCTCTCCTGAAATAATCTGCACTGCTAGAGGACTCTGCTCCTTCCTCTATAACTCTCATCTCCTGAAATAATCTGCACTGCTAGAGGACTCTGCTCCTTCCTCTATAACTTTCATCTCCTGAAATACTCTGCACTGCTGGAGGACTCTGCTCCTTCCTCTATAACTCACCTCTCCTGAAATACTCTGCACTACTGGGGGACTCTGCTCCTTCCTCTATAACTCTCCTCTCCTGAAATAATCTGCACTGCTAGAGGACTCTGCTCCTTCCTCTATAACTCTCATCTCCTGAAATAATCTGCACTGCTAGAGGACTCTGCTCCTTCCTCTATAACTCTCATCTCCTGAAATACTCTGCACTGCTAGAGGACTCTGCTCCTTCCTCTATAACTCTCATCTCCTGAAATAATCTGCACTGCTAGAGGACTCTGCTCCTTCCTCTATAACTCTCATCTCCTGAAATAATCTGCACTGCTAGAGGACTCTGCTCCTTCCTCTATAACTCTCCTCTCCTGAAATACTCTGCTCTGCTGGAGGACTCTGCTCCTTCCTCTATAACTCTCCTCTCCTGAAATACTCTGCACTGCTGGAGGACTCTGCTGATCTTTTATTGAAAAGAATCAAGCAACAAATTTTATACAAAAGTAAATAACAAAACCATAGTACTATACTCCAACAGAAAATAAAAGAATACACATCAGAATATGTTCAGAATGTACAGAATATATACATAGACCAATACCAAAACTATTTACAGTACATAAAGCAGCAGAGAGGGTCTAAGAGCAGGGCCACCATCAGGGTGGTACAGCCCATACAGATGTAGGGGGCCCGGGCATCCCGAGGGACCCAGTCCGTCAGGATGCCCGGGCCCCAAGTTGACACCTCCCCTTTTTTCCTTTCCTGCCCTACACTAGTAACTAGTCCCGACTCTCGCTGGTGCCACCCACTGCACTGGCTCCTAACTCCCAGCCTACCGCTGGCCATCACTGTCAAAATTATTGGTTGCTAGGACCGCCTGGCTTCCTGCCATTCAATCATATTCATTCACAGGCCCGGGCACAGGAGGAGGATGTAAATTGGTGGTCAGACCTGGGGGGGCCCAGGCCTAAAGCTGTGTAAGGGGCCCCAACATTTCTGATGGCTGCACTGTCTAACAGGCACAACCCATCACCTATGCTTGAATCCCCTCCACGCCTTCAACCAAGCCCCCCGGCCCCACTTGTCTCTCTCAAGCAGGGGACCTGACACTGTGCGTTCCAGGTGTAATAACGGAACACTTGGCTAACTAAAAAAAATCCATCCAAACAAAAGAGCCCAGCAGTATTGAACACCCACTCAGTGTAACCCACCTGTTTGTATAAGAAGCAGGAAGCAGGAAATGGTCCATAGTCTCCTCCTCACCTGCACATTCCTCCCGAGGACAACCACGATCCATCTCACTGCGGAATTTCAAATTGCCCCGAACATAGAGCCTCCCGTGGAAGCACAACCAGGCCAGATCCCTGAATTTAAGGGGGACTCTAGCCAAATTAATCAGTCTTAACCCTTCCCTCAAAATTGAGCCCGGGCAATCCCTTAAGGCCAGTGGGTCATGAAAGACTTCGCTCAAGACTCGGCTCATGAGGACTTTTCTCAGAGTGGGTCTGAGATCTTCAGTCGACAATTGCCACTGCCGCAGGAACTTCAGACACGGAGCGACATAGGCTGGAAGTTGACCACGATGACCCCTGAGATTCTTCACTTGGCCATCTTCTTCCCAAAGTTGTAGAAAAGGCCTAAACCAAGATCTAAACATGCCTTCCCATCCAGGAGGTTCCACTGCAAGCATATTACCAATTTTAAACTTGAGAAGTAGCAGTGAAAAGAAAAGAACGGGGTTGACCATACCTAAGCCACCCTCCCTCCTGGATAGATAGGTGACATTCCACTTGATGAGGTTCAGTCTGTTCCCCCCACAGCATTTGGAAGAACACTTTATAGATCCTAGCATAGAGAGACACTGGCAAGATGCAGACAAAGCTGACATACAAGAAGATCGGTATCAAGTAAGTCTTAATCAGATCAACCCTCAGAGATAACTTCCATCTCTTCCAGCTGACCACCTTAGTATTGGCAACTTCCAGCCTGCCTTCCCAGTTTTTGAGGCCCAATTTCAATGCCTAGTATCTTAATTTTTCCTGGGGCACTGGAAAGGTGTCCAGGAGATCAAACCCCTCACCTTCCTTTCCCATCCAGAAAACTTCACTCTTTTACTAATTGATCTTGGAGCCTGATGGAGCTTTGGAGTCTGATGCTTCAGAGTACCGTGATGTCAGAGAGACCACCTCCTCCGCTTCATCTGTCCCAGTGACAATCACTGACACATCATCCGCATAGGCAACAACCCTCAAAGGGGGCTCATCCGGGATTTCCACTGGTACCCCAAACAACATGCTGCTCTATAGCCTCCTGATGAAGGGGTCATCTGCAAACACATAGAGCAGGGGACTCAGGGAACAACCCTGGCGCACCCCAGAGCCAACCTCAAAGGACTGTCCAACCCAACCATTAACAAGAGGGAAGCTTTCTGCCCCCTTATGCAAAACTTTTCACGAATCGACAAAACCACCCGGCAGACCGTACTTACTAAGGAGCAACCACAGGTACTCATGGTTGAGCTGGAGGACTCTGCTCCTTCCTCTATCTAACTCTCCTTTCCTTAAATATTTTATTGTTGTTATTACATTTGTTTTGTTATTGTGTTATTATTATGCTATTCAATTAATTTTTATCTATTATGTATTACTTTTTATGAATGTTTTTTATATAATAAATAATAATAATAATATATAAAAAAAACAACTAAAATCTAAATACTGTAAAATACAGTTAAGAAAATCTTTGTCCATTTGTCGTCTTTTTATGACAAAAGATCCTTAGCAGGGAAGCCAGTAAAATTGAATGTTGTGTACCAAAGAAGGTTTTCTGCATCCGTAAATAACAATGTAAAAATGATGAAGTAAGCTAATCAGTCAAAGAGTCAAGTAAACAGAGACTGCTAAATTTCACCTGGACATCCAGGCTCAAATCAACTCTGGTCATGAAAGGGTTAATCTGAAGTTGTGATGACTTGCCCTGAACCTGCAACAAAATGTTTAAAAAAAAAATCTGCTATGACTACCAAACCCCACTGAATACATGAAAAATGACATAGCATTGTAATAATTTATAATATATCTGTGGCTCCCAAACTGTAGGATATTATTTTTGAGGGATATCTAAGACAACACATATGAAAAGGACCTTGAGGCTTTTAACTACTGTATTTCCCCTATGTCATTTTATTGATTAATTATTTTTGTAAATGTATGCTATGACTACCAAACCCCACCAAATGCATGAAAAATTACATTACCAAACACATCAAAATACCTGAACACTATATAAAATATAATGATTGTTAGCTCATATAAAGAAAACAAAAAAAAAAAACAAATAAGGAAAAGGTAACCAAAAGAAAAAAAATATTAATATTGATATACATTTTGTTTTATAAAGTGATCAGGTATATTGGTGTGTTTGGTCATGTAATTGTAATTATGATTATCATAGCCAGGTTTTTTTTTTTACCTTTTTGAAAAATATAGTACCGTATTTATCGGCGTATAACACGCACTTTTTCCTCCTAAAAATGGAGGAAAAAGTAGCTGTGCGTGTTCTACGCCGATATAACAAAAAAAATGTCCAGAAAGCAGCGGCGAGAGGTAGAAGGGGGCGGGCGGCGCCGAGAGGTGGAAGGGGGCGGGCGGCGCCGAGGAGAAGGAAGGACGCGCTGTCATTGGAAGTCCCGCCTCCTATGCCGACGTCAATCATAGGCGCCGGGACTTCCGATGAGAGCGCATCCTTCCTTCTCCTCTGCGCCGCCCGCCCCCTTCCACCTCTCGCCGCTGCTTTCTGGAGTTTTTTTAAAAGCGATGTGTATAGTGGCGCTGGCGAGGCTGCAATTGGCGCTGGCGAAGGCTGCAATTATTTGCACTGGCAAAGGCTGCATGTATGGGCACTGGCGAAGGCTGCATGTATGGGCATTGGCAAAGGCCACTGAACACATGAAAAATGACATTACTAAACACATCAAAATACCTGAATATTATATAAAATATAATGATTATTAGCTCATAGAAAAAAAAAATAGGAAAAAGGTAGCTAAAAGAAAAAAAATATTAATAATAATAAACATTTTGTTTTATATACTGATCATGTATTTGGTCATGTCATTGTTCACTTATTTCGTGGGACTTGATTATCATAGCCAGGTTGTTTAACCTTTTTGAAAAATATAGTAATTTTATAATATATCGGTGGCTCCCCCACTGTAGGATATTATTTTTGAGGATATCTAAGACAATACATATGAAAAGGACCTTGAGGCTTTTAATTACTGTATTTTCACTATGTCATTTTATTAATTAATTATTTTTGTAAATGTATCTTGTTTTTATGTTAATATTATGTTATCAAATGAGTTTTCATACTATATATATTTCTATTAATTCATTTTATTAAAAAACATTTTTTTCTTAAAAATGTTTATATGCAAAATACTGTAAAACACAGTTGAAAAAACGTATTAAAATATTTTTTTATTATGTTATATCTATTATGCATTTATTTTATTTATTTTTTTTTTAAATCATTTTATCAAATACTTTTTTTTATTAAATGTTTTTATTAAATGCAAACTATTGCACAACACAGTTTAAAAAAAATATTCTATTATATAAGAAAAAACATTTGCAGGAAAGTTATTAAAACTATGTACCCTCTAAAAGTCTTATGAGTCCATAAATAACAATGTAAAAATTATGTATTTTGTTATTTTATTTTTCTGACATTATTAAAATAATTTTTATCATTTATGTATTACTTTTTTTTTATATTTATTGATATTTTTTAACATACAAAATTTAAACAAAAAAAAAAAAAAATTAGAAAAATATAAAGCAACAGTATTAATGCAGCCAAATACCTGGGAAGAAAACACAAAGACATTATATAATAGTTACTTTTTATCAATTTATTTTATTTAGCAAAATCATTTTTTTGAAAACTTACGTTGAAAAGATACCGTAAAACATAGTTTAAAAAAATGTAATATACAGGAAAAAAAATTGCAGGGAAGATGTTAAAACTATGTACCAAATAAAAGCCTTATGCTTTAATAAATAACATTATTAAAAATAAATGATATAAGTAGGCTTATCAGTCATAGAGTCAAGCAAACAGGCACTGATAAATTTCGGCCATACATTGAGGCCTGAATGACCTCTGGCCATGAAAGGGTTAATCTGAAGTAGTGATGACTTGCTCCAAAACCGGCAACAAACTCAGAATAAACAAGTTGCATGTCATTTTATTAATTTATTATTATTAAATGCATTTTATTATGTTATTAAATTAATTTTAACTATTATGCATTCATTTTTTTAAATGTATTTTATTAAATACTTCTTTAATTAAAAACATTTAAATGCAAAATATTGTAAAACACGGTTTTAAAAAAAATATTTTATTATATAAGAAAAAAAATCTGCAGTTAATAAAACCATGTACCAAATAAAAACCTTATGCTTCCATAAAAATAATGTAAGTAGGCTAGCTAGACGTTGCTAAATTTCATCTGGATATCCAGGGCTCAGTGACCTCTGGTCATGAAAGGGTTAATCTGATGTAGTGATGACCTCCTCTGAGCCTGCAACAAACTCAGAATGAACAAGTTGCACGAAATGTTATTAATTCATTATTGTTATTAAATGTATTTTATTATGTTATTAAATACATTTTTTAACTATTATGCATTTATTTATATTTTTTAATGTATTGTATTAAATATTTGTTTAATTAAAAACATTTAAATGCAAAATATTGTAAAGCACAAAAAAATATTCTATTATATAAGAAAAAAAATTGCAGTTATTAAAACTATGTACCAAATAAAAAACTTATGCTTCCATAAATAACATTTATGGAAAAAACATTTAAATGCAAAATATTGTAAAACACAGTTTAAAAAAATCTATTCTATTATATAAGAAAAAAAATTGCAGTTATTAAAACTATGTACCAAATAAAAACCTTATGCTTCCATAAATAACGATGTAAAAATAATGTAAGTAGGCTAATTAGACACTGCTAAATTTCATCTAAATATCCAGGACTCAGTTGACTTGCTCTGAGCCTGCAACAAACTCACAATGAACAAGTTGCATGTAATTTTTTTAATTCATTATTGTTATTAAATGTATTTTATTATGTTTAGGGTTGAGCGGACACCTAGATGTCCGTGTTCGACGGGTTCGGCCGAACTTTAAAAAAAAGTCCGGGTCCGTGTCCCGGACTTTTACCGAACTTTTCCCGGACACCGAACCCCATTGAAGTCAATGGGGACCCGAACTTTAAGGCACTAAAATGGCTCTAAAACACCAAAGGAAAGGGCTAGAGTGCTGCAAATGGCAGCAAAACGTAATTAAGAGCATGGCAAGTGCTCTGCAAACAAATGTGGATAGGGAAATAACTTAAAACAACAAAAAAAAACAGAAAAATAAAACAATGTTCTTCTTCATCTCTGAAGGACGAGGCCCATATGGAGTAGGAGGGAGGTTGAGGTGGTGGTGGATGTGGCGGTGACATAGGCGTGCGCACAGGGTGTGCTGGGTGTGCCTGGGCACACCCTAATCACCTAGGGCACATAGCATTGCCAGTGAGGAGATGGGAAAGATCTCCCTGGGACCTGCTCTGCTCTATTTCTCCTTGCCTACAGGTACATGGCCCCGATACATTACTCTCCCTGCTGGCAAACACATGCATGTGTATTTCAACTTTGGGGTGCACACCTTAATGCAATAGGCTGCGCACACCTATGGGCGGTGTAGGTGGAAGCGGCGGTGGAGGAGGACCAGGGCCGGATTAACAGCATCATGGGCTTGGTGCTGAGGATTTTGAAGGGCCTTAAGGGCCGTGCCTTGCCATGCACCCAGAGGAGGAAGGGTGCAGCCATGCATGCCTAATTCAACATGGGATGCTGTCTCTGAAGCCCATAAACACATCCATGCATCGCCAACTGTCCCTCCTTGTCCGGCCTTCACGCTGTGTGGGGAGGTTCTGAGGGTGCTGCCTGGGGAAGCGAGCATAGAAGCCAGACTTCTGTGTTTACAAGTGACAGAAGAGCGGTAACAGTGAATATGGCCAACCCGGGGCCTATATAAAAGGTAGGGGCCTGGAGCTGCAGCTCCAATAGCCCCTACATTAATCTGGCCCTGAGGAGGAGGACGAGGTAGCCAACACTGCTTCTTTTCAAAAATTTTAAATGAGGGTACACCCCAAAAGAGTGAGAAAGAGCAAAAATGGAACAATGGGTGGGTAAGGTCGGTATCCATTGCTATTCTGCATAAGGTACGGAAAAGTCCCGTGGGATCCATGCCTGGTTCATTTTAATGAACGTGAGCTTGTCCACATTGTCTCTGGACAGGCGGCTGCGCTTGTCTGTTATAACGCCCCCAGCCGTGCTAAATACCCGTTCAGATAATACACTGGCTGCAGGGCACGCCAGCACCTCCAAGGCGTAAAGGGCAAGCTCAGGCCATGTGCCCAATTTGGAGACCCAGAAGTTGAAGGGGGCAGACCCGTCATTCACTACATGTAGGCGTGTGCACACATACTGCTCCACCATGTTGGTAAAATGCTGCCTCCTGCTAAGACGTTCCATCTGAGCTGCTGGTGCTGCTGTTTGTTGTGGCGTGCTGACAAAGCTTTTCCACATTTCGGCCATGCTAACCCTGCCTTCTGAGGTGCTGGCGGTGCCCTGGTTGCGTTGGCGACCTCCTCCTCCTCCTCCTCTGCCTTGTGCTTCCACTGTGGCCCCGCTGTCAGATGGGAATGCCAGCAGCAACAACTTGGAAAGGTGGATCTCTCTCACACGTACCAACACAGACTATCCCCCAATTTAACTGATCCCCAAAGGTTTTTGATTAAATAGCGGAATAGAAAATATGATCCAAAAAAAGTGTATGTATATCACACGTACACAACCACACTAGGCCCCAATTACTATTGTTTGTACCCCTAAAAGGCTAGGAGTAGGGGGAGTATGGAACAGGCAGCACCCTCAAACCTTCAGAAGTATGAGATGAACCCCAACAACTTGGAAAGGTGGATCTCTCTCACACGTACCAACACAGACTATCCCCCAATTTAACTGATCCCCAAAGGTTTTTGATTAAATAGCGGAATAGAAAATATGATCCCAAAAAAGTGTATGTATATCACACGTACACAACCACACTAGGCCCCAATTACTATTGTTTGTACCCCTAAAAGGCTAGGAGTAGGGGGAGTATGGAACAGGCAGCACCCTCAAACCTTCAGAAGTATGAGATGAACCCCAACAACTTGGAAAGGTGGATCTCTCTCACACGTACCAACACAGACTATCCCCCAATTTAACTGATCCCCAAAGGTTTTTGATTAAATAGCGGAATAGAAAATATGATCCCAAAAAAGTGTATGTATATCACACGTACACAACCACACTAGGCCCCAATTACTATTGTTTGTACCCCTAAAAGGCTAGGAGTAGGGGGGAGTATGGAACAGGCAGCACCCTCAAACCTTCAGAAGTATGAGATGAACCTCAACAACTTGGAAAGGTGGATCTCTCTCACACGTACCAACACAGACTATCCCCCAATTTAACTGATCCCCAAAGGTTTTTGATTAAATAGCGGAATAGAAAATATGATCCCAAAAAAGTGTATGTATATCACACGTACACAACCACACTAGGCCCCAATTACTATTGTTTGTACCCCTAAAAGGCTAGGAGTAGGGGGAGTATGGAACAGGCAGCACCCTCAAACCTTCAGAAGTATGAGATGAACCCCAACAACTTGGAAAGGTGGATCTCTCTCACACGTACCAACACAGACTATCCCCCAATTTAACTGATCCCCAAAGGTTTTTGATTAAATAGCGGAATAGAAAATATGATCCCAAAAAAGTGTATGTATATCACACGTACACAACCACACTAGGCCCCAATTACTATTGTTTGTACCCCTAAAAGGCTAGGAGTAGGGGGAGTATGGAACAGGCAGCACCCTCAAACCTTCAGAAGTATGAGATGAACCTCAACAACTTGGAAAGGTGGATCTCTCTCACACGTACCAACACAGACTATCCCCCAATTTAACTGATCCCCAAAGGTTTTTGATTAAATAGCGGAATAGAAAATATGATCCCAAAAAAGTGTATGTATATCACACGTACACAACCACACTAGGCCCCAATTACTATTGTTTGTACCCCTAAAAGGCTAGGAGTAGGGGGAGTATGGAACAGGCAGCACCCTCAAACCTTCAGAAGTATGAGATGAACCCCAACAACTTGGAAAGGTGGATCTCTCTCACACGTACCAACACAGACTATCCCCCAATTTAACTGATCCCCAAAGGTTTTTGATTAAATAGCGGAATAGAAAATATGATCCCAAAAAAGTGTATGTATATCACACGTACACAACCACACTAGGCCCCAATTACTATTGTTTGTACCCCTAAAAGGCTAGGAGTAGGGGGAGTATGGAACAGGCAGCACCCTCAAACCTTCAGAAGTATGAGATGAACCTCAACAACTTGGAAAGGTGGATCTCTCTCACACGTACCAACACAGACTATCCCCCAATTTAACTGATCCCCAAAGGTTTTTGATTAAATAGCGGAATAGAAAATATGATCCAAAAAAAGTGTATGTATATCACACGTACACAACCACACTAGGCCCCAATTACTATTGTTTGTACCCCTAAAAGGCTAGGAGTAGGGGGAGTATGGAACAGGCAGCACCCTCAAACCTTCAGAAGTATGAGATGAACCCCAACAACTTGGAAAGGTGGATCTCTCTCACACGTACCAACACAGACTATCCCCCAATTTAACTGATCCCCAAAGGTTTTTGATTAAATAGCGGAATAGAAAATATGATCCCAAAAAAGTGTATGTATATCACACGTACACAACCACACTAGGCCCCAATTACTATTGTTTGTACCCCTAAAAGGCTAGGAGTAGGGGGAGTATGGAACAGGCAGCACCCTCAAACCTTCAGAAGTATGAGATGAACCCCAACAACTTGGAAAGGTGGATCTCTCTCACACGTACCAACACAGACTATCCCCCAATTTAACTGATCCCCAAAGGTTTTTGATTAAATAGCGGAATAGAAAATATGATCCCAAAAAAGTGTATGTATATCACACGTACACAACCACACTGGGCCCCAATTACTATTGTTTGTACCCCTAAAAGGCTAGATGAGGAGTAGGGGGAGTATGGAACAGGCAGCACCCTCAAACCTTCAGAAGTATGAGATGAACCCCAACAACTTGGAAAGGTGGATCTCTCTCACACGTACCAACACAGACTATCCCCCAATTTAACTGATCCCCAAAGGTTTTTGATTAAATAGCGGAATAGAAAATATGATCCAAAAAAAGTGTATGTATATCACACGTACACAACCACACTAGGCCCCAATTACTATTGTTTGTACCCCTAAAAGGCTAGGAGTAGGGGGAGTATGGAACAGGCAGCACCCTCAAACCTTCAGAAGTATGAGATGAACCCCAACAACTTGGAAAGGTGGATCTCTCTCACACGTACCAACACAGACTATCCCCCAATTTAACTGATCCCCAAAGGTTTTTGATTAAATAGCGGAATAGAAAATATGATCCCAAAAAAGTGTATGTATATCACACGTACACAACCACACTAGGCCCCAATTACTATTGTTTGTACCCCTAAAAGGCTAGGAGTAGGGGGAGTATGGAACAGGCAGCACCCTCAAACCTTCAGAAGTATGAGATGAACCCCAACAACTTGGAAAGGTGGATCTCTCTCACACGTACCAACACAGACTATCCCCCAATTTAACTGATCCCCAAAGGTTTTTGATTAAATAGCGGAATAGAAAATATGATCCCAAAAAAGTGTATGTATATCACACGTACACAACCACACTAGGCCCCAATTACTATTGTTTGTACCCCTAAAAGGCTAGGAGTAGGGGGAGTATGGAACAGGCAGCACCCTCAAACCTTCAGAAGTATGAGATGAACCCCAACAACTTGGAAAGGTGGATCTCTCTCACACGTACCAACACAGACTATCCCCCAATTTAACTGATCCCCAAAGGTTTTTGATTAAATAGCGGAATAGAAAATATGATCCCAAAAAAGTGTATGTATATCACACGTACACAACCACACTGGGCCCCAATTACTATTGTTTGTACCCCTAAAAGGCTAGATGAGGAGTAGGGGGAGTATGGAACAGGCAGCACCCTCAAACCTTCAGAAGTATGAGATGAACCCCAACAACTTGGAAAGGTGGATCTCTCTCACACGTACCAACACAGACTATCCCCCAATTTAACTGATCCCCAAAGGTTTTTGATTAAATAGCGGAATAGAAAATATGATCCCAAAAAAGTGTATGTATATCACACGTACACAACCACACTAGGCCCCAATTACTATTGTTTGTACCCCTAAAAGGCTAGATGAGGAGTAGGGGGAGTATGGAACAGGCAGCACCCTCAAACCTTCAGTATGAGATTGTGTTCACTGTACCCCACAAAGATTGAGTTCACTGCACCCCACAATGATTGTGTTCACTGCACCCCACAAAGATTGTGTTCACTGCACCTCACAAAGATTGTGTTCACTGTACCCCCCAAAGATTGTGTTCACTGCACCCCACAAAGATTCTGTTCACTGTACCCCACAAAGATTGTGTTCACTGCACCCCAAAAAGATTGTGTTCACTGCACCCCAAAAAGGATGTTGTTCACTGCACCCCAAAAAGGATGTTGTTCACTCCACCCCAAAAAGATTGTGTTCACTGCACCCCACAAAGATTGTGTTCACTGCACCCCAAAAAGATTGTGTTCACTGCACCCCAAAAATGATTTTGTTCACTGCACCCCAAAAAGGATTTTGTTCACTGCACCCCAAAAAGGATGTTGTTCACTCCACCCCAAAAAGATTGTGTTCACTGCACCCCAAAAAGATTGTGTTCACTGCACCCCACAAAGGATTTTGTTCACTGCACCCCAAAAAGATTGTGTTCACTGCACCCCAAAAAGGATGTTGTTCACTGCACCCCACAAAGGATTTTGTTCACTGCACCCCACAAAGATTGTGTTCACTGCACACCAAAAAGGATTGTGTTCACTGCACCCCAAAAAGATTTTGTTCACTGCACCCCAAAAAGATTGTGTTCACTGCAGCCCAAAAAGATTGTGTTCACTGCAGCCCAAAAAGATTGTGTTCACTGCAGCCCAAAAAGATTGTGTTCACTGCAGCCCAAAAAGATTGTGTTCACTGCAGCCCAAAAAGATTGTGTTCACTGCAGCCCAAAAAGATTGTGTTCACTGCAGCTCACACACAGAAAAATGGATGTGGATCACTGACACCTGCCTATCTCCAATCCCACACCACACAGCAATATCGATTGTAGTTTGTAGAACACAGTTTCCCTAAAATTCAGCAGACTCTGTCCCTAACAGGATTGAGAAGAGATCGTAGATCAGGATTGAGTGCAGACCCCACCCCCCACACAGCAATATCGATTGTAGTTTGTAGAAGACACTGACCCTATATAATTCAGCAGACTCTATCCCTAAAATGCCTACAACTCGCCCTGCCTAAACACTCCGACCTGTCCCTCAATTCTATCCGGACACAAATGGTTTTTTCCTGCCTATCTTTCCCTAATCAGCAGCCAGCACGTTGATGTGTGCTCTGTCCCTGAATCTAAGCAGCATAATGACGCCGCTGCGGCTGCCTCGAACTTATAAAGACTTGGTCACATGCTTCAGACGGCCAATCACAGCTACTGAGACATTTGCAGGCATGGCTGGGATGGCTTAAGGCACACCAGTTAAACGATTGTTGATTGGCTGTTGAAAGCCCGCCATGAAAAGAGCGCCAAAGCATGCAAAACCCGGAAATAAAACGACCGAACACGGATTTTTACCCGAACATACAGTAAAGTGTCCGTGTCCGTGTTCGGGTACAAAAAATCCAATTATTCGGTACGAACACGAATAATACAGTCCGTGTTCGCTCAACACTAATTATGTTATTAAATACATTTTTAACTATTATGAATCATTTTTTTAAATATATTTTATTAAACACTTGTTTAATTAAAAACATTTAAATGCAAAATATTGTAAAACACAGTTAAAAAAAATTATATTATATAAGAAAAAACATTTGCAGCTTTAAAAACCATGTATCAAAAAAAAAGAAAAAAAAAAAACAACCTTATGCTTCCATAAATAATAATGTAAAAATAATTTAGGTGGGCTAATTAGGCACTGCTAAATTTCATCTGGATATCCAGACCTCAGTCATGAAAGGGTTTAATCTAAAGTTAGGATGGCTTGCCCTGAACCTGCAACAAACTCAAAATGAACAAGTTGCATCTAACTTTCTTAAATAACTAGTTTATTTAAAACGTATTTTGTTATTATGTTTTTCTGAAGTTATTAAAATAGTTTTTATCATTTACATTACTAAATGTATTTTATTATGTTATTAAATACATTTTAACTATTATGAATCAATTTTTTAAAATATATTTTATTAAACACTTGTTTAATTAAAAACATTTAAATGCAAAATATTGTAAAACACAGTAAAAAAAAAAAAAAAAAATTCTATTATATAAGAAAAAAAATTTGCAGCTATAAAAAACATGTACCAAAAAAAAAAAACAACAACAACCTTATGCTTCCATAAATAGTGATGTAAAAATAATTTAGGTGAGCTAATTAGGCACTGCTAAATTTCATCTGGATATCCAGACCTCAGTGACCTCTGGTCATGAAAGGTTTAATCTAAAGTTAGGATGGCTTGCCCTGAACCTGCAACAAATTCAAAATGAACAAGTTGCATGTAATTTTTTTAATTCGCTATTGTTATTAAATGTATTTTATTATGTTATTAAATTAATTTTTTAACTATTATGGATTAATTTTTTTTAAATGTATTTTATTAAACACTTGTTTAATTAAAAACATTTAAATGCAAAACATTGTAAAACAGTAAAAAACAATTTCTATTATTTAAAAAAAATAATAATTTGCAGCTATAAAAACCATGTACCAAAAAAAAACAACAACCTTATGCTTCCATAAATAGTAATATAAAAATAATTTAGGTGGGCTAATTAGGTACTGCTAAATTTTATCTGGATATCCAGACCTCAGTGACCTCTGGTCATGAAATGTTTAATCTAAAGCTAGGATGGCTTGCCCTGAACCTGCAACAAACTCAAAATGAACAAGTTGCATTTAATTTTCTTAATTAACTATTTTTATTAAACATATTTTGTTATTATGTTTTTCTGACGTTATTAAAATAATTGTTATTATTTATGTATTACTTTTTATTAATATATTTTATTTAGTAAAAAGCTTTTTTTTTTTTTTTTGTGAAAACGTACTTAGAAAAGATACCGTAAAACATGTTTTAAAAAAAATTTAATATACAGGGAAAAAAAAATGCAGGGAAGTTATTAAAACTATGTAGCAAATAAAAGCCTTATGCTTTAATAAATAACATACTAAAAAATGATATAAGTGAGCTTATCAGTCATAGAGTCAAGTAAACAGACACTGCTAAGCTTTGTTCAACAAACTCAGAATAAACAAGTTGCATGTCATTTTTTTAATTAGTTATTGTTATTAAATGTATTTCGTTATCATGTTGTTAAATTCATTTTTATCCATTATGCTTTACTTTTTAAAAATTTATTTTATTAAAATTAGTTTTTATTAAAAAAACTTTTATATTCAAAATATTGTAAAACACAGAAAAATAAATAAAAAAATTATATTTTAAAAAAATAAATAAAAAAAAATATTTTATTATATCACTTCCGCCTAGCAGCACTGGGGGTCACCGGTTCGCATCCCAACCAGGACACAACCTGCCTGGAGTTTGCATGTTCTCCTTGTGCCTGGGTGGGTTTCCTCCGGGTACTCCAGCTCCCTCACTCCATAGACATGCTGGCTGCTGGGAGGTTATTTGGCTCCTGAATACACTGGCCCTAATATGTGTATGTATGAATGTGAGTTAGAGACTTTAGAGTGTAAGCTCCTTGGGGGCAGGGACTGATGTGAATGTACAATATACACTCACCGGCCCCCCCATACACTCACCGCCTACTTTATTAGGTACACCTTGCTAGTAGCGGGTTGGGCCCCCTTTTGCCTTCATTCCTGGTGGAATAGATACAACAAGGTGCGGGAAACTTTCCTCAGAGATTTTCCTCCATAGTGACATAATGGCATCACGCAGTTGCTGCAGATTTGTCAGCTGCACATCCATGATGCCGATCTCCCATTCCACCACATCCCAACGGTGCTCTACTGGATGAGATGTGGTGAGTGTGGAGGCCATTGGAGGACAGTGACCTCATTGTCATGGTGAAGAAACCAGTGGTGAGATGATTGGAGCTTTGTGACATGGTGAATTATCCTGCTGGGAGGAGTCATCAGAAGATGGGGGCACTGTAGTCATAAAGGGATGGACATGGTCAGCAACAATACTCAGGTAGGGGGTGGGGTTTATACCAGTAAAGGGACCCAAAGTGTGCCAAGCCCCCCCCCCCACACCATTACACCACCACCAGCCTGAACCATTACCCCCCCCCCCTCCTCCCACACACCATTACACCACCACCAGTCTGAACCATTACCCCCCTCCCCCACACCATTACACACAACCACCAGCCTGAACCATTACCCCCCCTCCCCCACACCATTACACCACCACCAGCCTGAACCATTACCCCCCTCCTCCCCCACACCATTACACCACCAGGCTGAACCATTCCCCCCCTTCCTCCCCCACACCATTACACCACCAGCCTGAACCATTACCCCCCTCCCCCACACCATTACACCACCACCAGCCTGAACCATTACCCCCCTCCCCCACGCCATTACACCAGCAGCCTGAACCATTACCCCCGCTCCCCCACACCATTACACACCACTACACACCACCACCAGTCTGAGCCATTACCCCCCCCTCCCCCACACCATTACACCACCACCACCAGCCTGAACCATTACCCCCCCTCCTCCCCCACTCCATTACACCACCACCACCAGCCTGAATCATTACCCCCCCTCCCCCACACCATTACACCACTACCAGCCTGAACCATTACCCCCCCCCCCCTCCCCCACCCCCACACCATTACACCACCACCAGCCTGAACCGGTGATACAAGGCAGGATGGTTTCATTCGCCAAATTCTGACCCTCCCATCTGAATGTCGCAGCTGAAATCCAGACTCATCAGACCAGGCAACGCTTTTGCAATCTTCTATTGTCCAATGTTGGTGATTCTGTGCCAATTGTAGCCTCAGTTTCCTGTTCTTAGCTGACAGGAGTGGCACCTGGTGTGCTCTTCTGCTGCTGTAGCCCATCTGCTCCAAGGTTGGATGTGTTGTGTTTTCAGAGATGGTGTTCTGCATACCTTGGATGTAACGAGTGGTTATTTGAGTTACTGTTGCCTTTCTATCACCTGGAACCAGTCTGCCCATTCTCCTCTGACCTCAACAAGACATTTTCCTCCACACAACTGCCGCTCACTGGATATTTTCTCTTTCCCCCACCATTCTCTTTAACCCCGAGAGATCCCAGAAATACTCAGACCGGCCCGTCTGCCACCAACAGCCATGCCACGTTGAAAGTCACTTCAATCCCCTTTCTTCCCCATTCTGATGCTCGGTCTGAACTTCAGCAAGTCGTCTTCACCACGTCTAGTCGCCTAAATGCATTGAGTTGCTGCCATGTGATTGGCTGATTAGCAATTTGTATTACCAAGCCATTGAAAAGGTGTACCTAATAAAGTGTCCGGTGAGTGTATATAAAGATGCGTCTCATAAAATTAGAATATCATGAAAAAGTTTATTTAACCACTTCCTGACCGCCCGCCTCATACTGCGGCTGGGCGGCCCTCCTGCGCTCCTCCCCCACTAGGCAGCGGGGACTCCGATGCACGGGGCAGGTGGCCCTGATTGCCCCCTGACACCTGCGATCGCTCCCCAATGAGAGAGAAGGACGGTCGGATGTTGTAAACACATCTGACCGTTCTTCTCTCTGGAATGATCACAGAGCGCCTGTGATCCTTCTATATAGGAACACAGGTCTCTATGATCATTTCACAAGCCACACCCCCCCCCCACAGTTAGAATCACTCCCCTAGGCTCACATTTAACCCATTGATCACCCACAGTGTTAACCCCTTCCCTGCCAGTGTCATTATTACAGTAACAGTGCATATTTTTAGCACTGATTACTGTAGTAATGTCACTGGTCCCCCCAAAAGTGTCAAAAATATCAGTTAGGGGTCCGATCTGTCCGCCGCAATGTCGCAGTCCCGCTAAAAATCGCAGATCGCCTCCATTACTAGTAAAAAAAAAAACAATAAAAATTACATAAATCTTTACCCTAGTTAGTAGAAGCAATAACCTTTGCGCAAACCAATCAAAATACGCTTATTGCAATTTTTTTTTAACCAAAAATATGTAGCAGAAAGCAAATTGGCCTAAAATGTTAAAAAAAAATATTTTTAATTTTTTTTTATTGGGAATGTTATATAGCAGAAAGTGAAAAATATAGTTTTTTTTTTTTTTTTTTCAAAATTTTCGCTGTTTTTTCGTTTATAGCACAAAAAATAAAACTCGCAGAAGTGATGAAATACCACCAAAAGAAATCTCTATTTGTGGGAAAAAAAGGACATCAATTTTATTTGAATACAGCGTCGCACAACCACGCAATTGTCCGTTAACGTAACGCAGTGCCGAATCGGCCTGGTCATTAAGGGGGAAAATCTTCCGGTCCAGAAGTGGTTAATTCAGTAATTCAATTCAAAAAGTTTAAATAAAAAAAAATTATTTATTAAAGTAAATTTATAAAAAGTAATGCATAATAGATAAACATTAATTTACAAACAAACGCAGAATGAACAAATTCCATGTAATTTTCTTAATTATTGTTATTAAATGTATTTTGTTATTATGTTGTAATTATGTTGGTAAATTAATGTTTATTTATTATCATTACTTTTTAAAACAATTGCTGTATTGAATGTATTTTTTTTTTTTTAAATACTTTGAAAAAAAAAAACAAAAAACAGTTAAACAAAAAACTGTCTATTTGTCATCTTTTTGAAAAAAAAAAAAAAAACCAATAAAGTTTAGTAAACAAACACTGCTAAATCTCTTCCAGACATCCAGGCCTCAATGACCTCTGGTCCTGAATGGGTTAACCACTTAAGGACCGGGCCTATTTCTAACATTTGTTGTTTACACGTTGAAATCAGTATTTTTTTTGCTAGAAAATTACTTAGAACCCCCAAACATTATATATATATATATATATATATATATATATATATATATATATATTTTTTTTTTTAGCAAAGACAGTTGTTGCAATATTTTTTGGCACGAGGTATTTGCGCAGCGGTCTATGTTTTTGTAAAAAATTACATTTCACTGCATTTAAAAAAAACGAAACAGTAAAGTTAGCCCAATTTGTTTGTATATTGTGAAAGATGATGTCACGCTGAATAAATAGATACCCAACATGTTACGGTTTAAAATTGCGCACACCCGCAGAATGGCTACAAACGACAGTACTTAAAAATCTCCATAGGCGCTTTAAAAAATTTTAACGGCTACCAGTTTAGAGTTACAGAGGAGGTCTTTTTCTAGAATTATTGCTCTCACTCTGATGATCACGGCGATACCTCACATGTGGGATTTGAACACTGGTTACATTTGCGGGCGCATTTTACATATGTGTTTTCTTGAGCAAGGGGGGAGGGGACACTTTAAAAAAAAAAATCCTATTTATTTTATTTAGTTTTTTCCTTTTAAGACTGCTTTAAAAAAAAAAAATCTGGTTACTTTAATTGGTGTCACAAGGAAGTGGTTAATGCATACCTCCTAACTGTCCCGGATTTGGAGGGATTGTCACTGATTTGGAGGGACTGTCCCGGATTTGGAGGGACTGTCCCAGATTTCGAACAAAGTCCCTCTTTCCTTCTCATTTGTCCCTCATTTTCCTCTGATCTATAGAGTTGTAAATAAAATGCCCATTTTATCTATCAAAAAGTGTCTCCCAGTGCTAAACCTTTCATCCAATTTCTAAGTTGCTGCATTTGTAAATTTCAAAAGCCAAAATAAAGAAATAGAAATGGTAAAAAAAAAATAAAAATAAATAAATAAATACTTGTAGGTTTAACTAATCTTTTTTTTTTTGCATAATTCCCCTTTTAAAGGGGCGTGGCAGGGGGTGTGTCCTATGCCTACAGACTGTTGCTGGTAGGCGTCCCTCATTACCATCTCAAAAAGTTGGGAGGTGTGGTTAATGTGAAGTTAACCTCTGGTCACGAAAGGGTTAATCTAAAATTGTGATGACTTGCCCAGAACCTACGACAAACTCAAAATGAACGAGTTGCATTTAATTTTCCTAATCAACTATTTTTATTAAATGTATTTTGTTATTATGTTTTTCTGACGTTATTAAAATAATTTTTATCATTTATGTATTACTTTTTTTTTATATTTATTGATATTATTAACATACAAAATCCAAACAAAAAAAAATTAGAAAAATATAAAGCAACAGTATTAATGCAGCCAAATGCCTGGGAAGAACACACAAAGACATTATATAATAGTTACTTTTTATCAATTTATTTTAACTAAATTTAATAAAATATTTTATTATCATATTTTTCTGATGTTAATAAAATAATTTTTATCATTTATGTATTATTTTTTATCAATTTATTTTATTTAAAAAAAGTTTTCTTTGAAAACCTACTTTGAAAAAATACTGTAAAATATAGTTTAAAAAAAATATTTTAATATATAAGAAAAAAAATTGCAGGGAAGCTATTAAAACTATGTACCAAATAAAAGCCTCAAAATAAACGAGTTGCATTTCATTTTCCTAATCATCTATTTTTGTTAGACTAAATGTAATAAAATATTTTATTATTATATTTTTCTGATGTTAATAAAATATTTTTTTATCATTTATGTATTACTTTTTATCAATTTATTTTATTTAAAGAAGTTTTCTTTGAAAACCTACTTTAAAAAAATACTGTAAAACATAGTTTCAAAAAATATTTTAATATACAAGAAAAAAAAATTGCAGGGAAGTTATTAAAACTATGTACCAAATAAAAGCCTTGCGCTTTAATAAATAACATAATAAAAAATGATATAAGTGAGCTTATCAGTCATAGAGTCAAGTAAACAGACACTGATAAATTTTGTCCATACATTGAGGCCTGAATGACCTCTGGTCATGAAAGGGTTAATCTGAAGTTGTGATGACTTGCTCCGAACCTGCAACAAACTCAGAATGAGCACGTTGCTTGTCATTTTTTTAATTCATTATTGTTAATAAATTAATTTTATTATGTTTAATTAAAAACATTTCAATTCAAAATATTGTAAAACACAGTTTAACATTTTTTTTATTATATAAGAAAAAAATTGCAGGTAATAAAACTATGTACCAAATAAAAACCTTAGAAAAACTGAAAATGAACAAGCTGCGTGTCATTTTATTAATTCATTATTGTTAATAAATTAATTTTATTATGTTAATAAATTCATTTTTAACTATTACGCATTTATTTTTTTAAATGTATTTTATTAAATACTTGTTTAACCACTTCCCGCCCGCCCTATTACAAAATGACGGCGGGAATGTGGTTGTGTTATCCTGACCGGACGTCATATGACGGCGGCAGGATAACACAGCTCTGGGCGCCCCCCGGGGGCGCGCAGAGCGGCGATCGGTGATGCGAGGTGTCAGTCTGACACCCTGCATCTCCGATCTCGGTAAAGAGCCTCTGACGGAGGCTCTTTACCATGTGATCAGCCCTGTCCAATCACGGCTGGTTACATAGTAAATAGGAACAGCCGTTGATCGGCTTTCCTTAGTTCGTGCCTGACAGGCACGAGCAAAGGAGCGCCGATCGGCGGCTCCCCTGACAGGGGGGGGGGTCGCCACTGGTAATCAGATCATTGATTACCAGTGCAGACCCTCGGGGGGGGGATGCCACTAGATCCACCAGGGATGCCCACTATGACCCCAGGGATGCCCACTATGACCCCAGGGATGCCCACTATGGCCCCAGGGATGCCCACTATGGCCACCAGGGATGGCAATCAGGGCTCAGGGAGCCCCCCATTGCCCTCCCCATCAGTGATGCCCACCAGTGTCCTCCCTATCAGTGCTGCCCACAAGTGCCCATCATTGCCATCCTTTAGTGTCGCCCACCAGTGCCCATTATTGCCCAACAGTGCCGCCTATCAGTGCCCATTAGTGCCCATCAGTGCCGCCCATCAGTGCCACCCATCAGTGCCCATTAGTGCCCACCAGTGCCGCCTATCAGTGCCCATTAGTGCCCGTCAGTGCCACCTATCAGTGCCCATCAGTGCCACCTATCAGTGTCCATCAATGCCGCCTATCAGTGCCCAGCAGTGCCGCCTATCAGTGCCCACCAATGCTGCATATCTGTGCTACCTATCAGTGCCTATCAGTGCCGCATATCAGTGCCGCCTATCAGTGCTGCCTATCAGTGCCACCCCATCAGTGCCACCCCATCAGTGCCACCCTATCAGTGCCTCCTCATCAGTGCCTGTCAGTGCAGTCTCATCAGTGCTCATCAGTGCAGGAAAAAACTTATTTATTTACAAAATTGTATAACATAAACAAAAAAACTTTTTTTTTTTTCAAACTTTTCGGTCTTTTTTTATTTGTTTAGCAAAAAGTAAAAATCGCACAGGTGATCAAATACCACCAAAAGAAAGCTCTATTTGTGGGGGGAAAATGACATAAATTTGGTGTAGGTACAGTGTTGCATGACCGCGCAATTGTCATTCAAATTGCAACAGCGCTAAAAGGGGAAAATTGGCCTGGGCAGGAAGGGAGGGAAGTGCCCGGTATTGAAGTGGTTAATTAAAAACATTTAAATGCAAAATATTTTAAAATACAGTTTAAAAAAATTTCTATTGTATAAGAAACTAAAATTGCAGTTATTAAAGCTATGTACCAAATAAAAACCTTAGAAAAACTGAGAATGAACAAGCTGCATGTCATTTTATGAATTCATTATTTTTAATAAATTAAATGTATTATGTTATTAAATTAATTTTTAACTATTACACATTTATTTTTATAAATTTATTTTATTAAATACTGGTTTAATTAAAAAAATTTAAATGCAAAATATTGTAAAACACGGTTTAAAAAAAAGAAATTCTATTATAGAAGAAAAAAAATTGCAGTTATTAAAACTATGTACCAAATAAAAACCTTAGACAAACTGAGAATGAACAAGCTGCATGTCATTTTATTAATTCATTATTGTTAATAAATTAATTTTATTATGTTATTAAATTCATTTTTAACTATTACGCATTTCTTTTTCTAAATGTATTTTATTAAATACAGTGGAACCTTGGTTTACGAGCATAATTCGTTCCGGAAGCGCTCTTATATCAAAGCGGATTTTCCCATAGGAAATAATGGAAACTCAAATAATTCGTTCCACAAACATTTATTCATTATGGCAATACAAAATACAGTATAAAGTGTACTGTAGAAATAAAACAAACTAAGCTGAACCTCAGCCGTGTACTGTACCAGCCTGTATGTACTGTATACATACTGTACTGTAAAAGGCATTCATTGTGTTCAACCCTGTGTACTGTATCAGCCTGTATGTACTGCACTGTATACTGTACATGTACAGTAATGTGTTCAGCCCTGTGCAGGTGACTCATGTTTGCCATTTAAATGCTGTACTGTATGCAGGTGACTCATGTTTGTCATTTAAATACAGTACAGTACTGTACTGTATGCGGGTGACTCACGTTTGCCTTTTAAATGTACTGTATTGTACTGTATGCAGGTGCAGGGGCTCCACATCCGAACATCCGCTCTGCATTCCGGAGACACTCGGCTCGTCGGCTCGGCTGATGACGTCACTTCCGGGTGCGGGCGCCGCTCGTATATCAAAGCGGCGCTCGCAAACCAAAGCAAAAAAAAAAAAAATGATTGCTCGTCTTTCAAGTTGCTCGTAAACCGCGGTACTCGTAAACCGAGGTTCCACTGTACTTGTTTAATTAAAAACATTTAAATGCAAAATATTGTAAAACACAGTTTAAAAAAATATTCTATTGTATAACAAACAAAAATTTAAGTTATTAAAACTATGTACCAAATAAAAACCTTAGAAAAAATCAAAATAAACAAGCTGCATGTCATTTTATGAATTCATTATTGTCAATAAATTAAATGTATTATGTTATTAAATTCATTTTTAACTATTACACATTTATTTTTATAAATGTGTTTTATTAAATACTTGTTTAATTAAAAACATTTAAATATAAAATATTGTAAAACACGGTTTAAAAAAAAGAAATTCTATTATAGAAGAAAAAAAATTGCAGTTATTAAAACTATGTACCAAATAAAAACCTTAGACAAACTGAGAATGAACAAGCTGCATGTCATTTTAACAATTCATTATTGTTAATAAATGTATTTTATTATGATATTAAATTAATTTTTAACTATTACGCATTTATTTTTTAACTGTATTTTATTAAATACTTGTTTAATTAAAAACATTTAAATGCAAAATATTGTAAAACACAGTTTAAAAAAAATATATATTACATAAGAAAAAAAATTGCAGTTATTAAAGCTATGTTCCAAATAAAAACCTTGGAAAAACTGAGAATGAAGAAGCTGCGTGTCATTTTATTAATCCATTATTGTTAATAAATTAATTTTATTATGTTATAAAATACATTTTTAACTATTACACATTTATTTTTATAAATGTATTTCATTAAATACTTGTTTAATTAAAAACATTTAAATGAAAAACATTGTAAAACACAGTTTAAAAAAAAACATTATATTATATAAGAAAAAAAAATTGCAGTTAATAAAACTATGTACCAAATAAAAACCTTAGAAAAACTGAGAATGAACAAGCTGCATGTCATTTTAATAATTCATTATTGTTAATAAATTAATTTCATTATGTTATTAAATTAATTTTTAACTATTATGCATTTATTTATTTTTTTAAATATATTTTATTAAATACTTGTTTCCCTGTGATGATGTTACATTGTATCATTGATGTAACAAGACCAGCAGGGTCAACCCAATGCAGGGGTGAAGCGCTGGAAAAATAAACTTTGTGATCCAAGAGACGCTGATGAATGAATCGCACATCTCTGGCCTCTCATTGGCCATCTACCGGGCTAGAACCACTAACTGCGAGATCCGCAACCTGTCCGTGTCACGATCCACCGCGCACCTTGTGACATCATCACCCCACAAGGCCGGGAAACTCCCCCCCCCCATGACGCAAAGGATTCCGGCTGCAAATAAAAGAACATTTTAACAATTTATTTCCTTTTGTTCCCCCCAACGATTGTCATAACAGCGAAACACTGAGAGACCTCGGCGCCGGCGCGCCGCATTACAGGCCCATTTACACCTCGGCGCGAGGCGGCATCCTCTGTGTGGTCTGCGGCAGACGTCGTTATCAGTTTTCTGTTTATTATTGCGCCCCGTTTAGAGGGAATTGTCCAAGTGATCCCCGGACTCCAATCTTTAGGCCTGTTGTCAGGACAAATTAATTTCTCCGGAAACCCGCTGTGCCGCCGATATCATCTCGGAAATGGAGGATTAATGGAGGTTTTCTGAGCTGCGCGCTTTATAGCAACGGACGCTGGGGGGGGAGGGGGGGAGAAGGAGACGGCGAGGAAGGAATTAAAGCGATCGCCTTCCAAGATGAGGGGGAATCTTCGCAGCAATAATTCCCTCACGCTGACTTCATAACAATAAAGATTCTGCTCCTCCGTGTCAGGGAGACGCGTCGCGCCGCTGTCATCGCTCTTTGTTAACGGCGGGCGAAATGTGGAAAGAACAATTTGTGTATTATTAATGGAGGTGAATTTATTGTTTTATTTATTTATTTATTTATTTATTTATTTTTATGATTAAGGATAAAGAGATCAGCTGATCCTACAGCTCAGATGATATGTATACAGTATATACAGCACATCCGCAAATAAGTATCCACAGCGCTTCACTTCTTCCACATTTTATGTTACAGCCTTATTCCAAAATTGATTAAATTTATTATTTTCCTCAAAATTCTACAAACAATCCCCTATAATGACAACGTGAAAGAAGTTTGATTGAAATCTTTGCAAATTTATTACAAATAAAAGAAATCCCATGTACATAAGTATTCACACCCTTTGGCATGACACTCAGAATTGAGCTCAGGTGCATCCTGTTTCCACTGATCATCCTTGAGTTGGGCCCTTGAGTTGTTTCTACAACTTGATTGGAGTCCACCTGTGGTAAATTCAGTTGATTGGACATGATTTGGAAAGGCACACACCTGTCTATAGAAGGTCCCACAGGTAACCAAGCCATGAAGTCCAAGGAATTGTCTGTAGACCTCGGAGACTGGATTGTATGGAGGCACAGATCTTGGGAAGGGTACAGAAACATTTCTGCAGCATTGAAGCAGTGGCGGAGCTAGACTTTTAAAACAGGAGTGGCAAAGGGGTGGCTAGGTATTATTTTGGGGGGTCAATATACAAAGTGTAATTTAGTGTCAGATTCGTCCACCGCAATGTCGCAAACCCTCTAATAATCGCTGATCGCTGCCATTACTAGTAAAGACAGGATACAGGTGGTGGTGATCAGAGGATACAGACAGGATACAGGTGGCGATCAGAGGATACAGACAGGATACAGGTTTGCCCCCAATGATTATTGCAGAGTGCCACAGCAATGCCCCCAATGATTATTGCAGAGTGCCACAGCAATGCCCCCAATGATTATTGCAGAGTGCCACAGCAATGCCCCCAATGATTATTGCAGAGTGCCACAGCAATGCCCCCAATGATTATTGCAGAGTGCCACAGCCTTGCCCCCAATGATTATTGCAGAGTGAGACAGCAATGCCCCCAATGATTATTGCAGAGTGCCACAGTAATGCCCCCAATTATTATTGCAGAGTGCCACAGCCTTGCCCCCAATGATTATTGCAGAGTGAGACAGCAATGCCCCCAATAATTATTGCAGAGTGCCACAGCCTTGCCCCCAATGATTATTGCAGAGTGAGACAGCCTTGCCCCCAATGATTATTGCAGAGTGCCACAGCAATGCCCCCAATGATTATTGCAGAGTGCCACAGCAATGCCCCCAATGATTATTGCAGAGTGCCACAGCCTTGCCCCCAATGATTATTGCAGAGTGCCACAGCAATGCCCCCAATGATTATTGCAGAGTGCCACAGCCTTGCCCCCAATGATTATTGCAGAGTGAGACAGCAATGCCCCCAATGATTATTGCAGAGTGCCACAGTAATGCCCCCAATTATTATTGCAGAGTGCCACAGCCTTGCCCCCAATGATTATTGCAGAGTGAGACAGCAATGCCCCCAATGATTATTGCAGAGTGCCACAGCCTTGCCCCCAATGATTATTGCAGAGTGAGACAGCCTTGCCCCCAATGATTATTGCAGAGTGCCACAGTAATGCCCCCAATGATTATTGGAGAGTGCCACAGCCTTGCCCCCAATGATTATTGCAGAGTGCCACAGCCACAGCATTTTCCCGCAATCATTGCAGAGTGCCAGCGTCCCCCCCCCATGAGACCGGCTTACTTACCTCACGGACGGACGGTCATCACAGCAGCTTCTCATCGGTCCGCGGCTCCCTGCATCTTCTCAGTCCTCCCGCCGGCGCCTCCTCGACCAATGGCACGGCGTTTGCCATTCGGCCAATCAGGAAGCGGGAGGACCCGCTCCCTGATTGGCCGGAGGAGGATCCATGTTACAATAGCAAATTTTCATTCGCTATTGTCACAGAATGGGCGGGCTCGGCCTCGGGACGCACTGCTCTGCTGCTCCCTGACCCTGGCCGCCAGCTTAGAGGGATCAGCCGGTTCTGCAAACCGGCTGATCCCACCACTGCCTGTGATTCCTCCGCTGCCAGCCATGCACCTGTCCAGGATCGGGGTGGCAACAGGGGTGGCAGGGACTTTTTCTGGGGTGTCAATTGCCACCCCAGCTAACCCTCTGGCTCCGCCACTGCATTGAAGGTCCCCAATGAGCACAGTGGTCTCCATCATCCGTAAATGGAAGAAGTTTGGAACCACCAGGACTCTTCCTAGAGCGGGCCGCCCGGCCAAACTGAGTGATGGGGGGAGGAGGGCCTTAGTCAGGGAGGTGACCAAGAACCCGATGGTCACTCTGACAGAGCTCCAGCATTTCTCTGTGGAGAGAGGAGAACCTTCCAGAAGAACGACTATCTCTGCAGCACTCCACCAATCAGGCCTGTATGGGGGTGGCCAGACGGAAGCCACTCCTCAGTAAAAGTCACATGATAGCCCACCTGGAGTTTGCCAAAAGGCACCTGAAGGACTCTCAGACCATGAGAAACAAAATTCTCTGCTCTGATGAAACAAAGATTGAACTCTTTGGCCTGAATGGCAAGCGTCATGTCTGGAGGAAACCAGGCACCGCTCATCACCTGGCCAATACCATCCATACTATGAAGCATGGTGGTGGCAGCATCATGCTGGGGGAATGTTTTTCAGGAACTGGGAGACTAGTCAGGATGGAGGGAAAGATGAATGCAGCAATGTACAGAGACATCCTTGATGAAAACCTGCTCCAGAGCTCTCTGGACCTCAGACTGGGGTGAAGGTTCATCTTCCAACAGGACAACGACCCTAAGCACACAGCCAAGATAACAAAGGAGTGGCTACGGGACAACTCTGTGAATGTCCTTGAGTGGCCCAGCCAGAGCCCAGACTTGAACCCGATTGAACATCTCTGGAGAGATCTGAAAATGGCTGTGCACCGACCCTCCCCCATCCAACCTGATGGAGCTTGAGAGGTCCTGCAAAGAAGAATGGGAGAAACTGCCCAAAAATAGGAGTGCCAAGCTTGTAGCATCATACTCAGAAATACTGGAGGCTGGAATTGGTGACAAAGGAGCTTCACCAAAGTATTGAGCAAAGGGTGTGAATACTTATGTACATGGGAGTTTTTCCTTTTTTTGTTTTTTAATACATTTGCAAAGAATTTAACCCATTTAGTGAAGGGCTGTGAATACTTCCTGGATGCGCTGTAAGGTATGGGTCCTGTAGTTCAGCTAGTCTTGTGATCTCCTGCCAGATCACACAGCTGGTGCCTTCCGGGGAGAACCCCAATGTGTGCGGCTCTCACATCCTCAGGGCTACTCAACTTATGGCTCCCAGGAATTCTTTGGGGCTCTTTCTCTCTCTCTCTCTCTCTCTCTGTGTCTCTGTCTCTCTCTCTCTCTCTCTGGGGTCTCTCTTACCAGCTCTGGGCCTCCTTGCTCCAAACCAATGTCCCTTTTTATATCCACAGGAGTAGTGGGTCAGACCCAAAGATCCTGCCAAGCAAAAAACCCGGGAACTAAGTTAACCCCAACCTTCCCGTCCATGGCAGCACCTAGCTCGTTCTAACCCGCTTACAAGCTTGCCATGCTTCAATTAACTATTTGTCTGCCTCTGTACATTTATAAACAGCAGTGGCAGAGCTACCAGGGTCGCAAAGGTCACACTTCTGGGGTCGGGGAGCCCCAGCAGGGTTGCTGGCCGCAGGGCTCTGAGTTGAGAGTATCTCTCTCATGCAGCCCAGAGCCTACACTGACAGTTGCCCCTTCCTCCTCCCTCACATGGATAGGAGAGGAGAGAGCCGATCTGCTCCTTCTCCTCCCGCCCTTCTCCTTCTGTGTGCACCGCAGGAACTGTAAAGGTTAGTTGAATTTGATCATTCACACATCCCGTGGTGCACACAGGAGGAGATAGGGTGGGAGGAGAAGGAGCAGATTAGCTTTCCTCTCATATCCCTGTGAGGGAGGAGGGGAGGGGGAGACTATCAGTACAGGCTCTGGGCAGTATGAGAGAGGCGCTCTTAGCTCACAGTCCTGCTGAGGTCGCACTGATAGGCTGCACCGATGGGCTGCACTGATGGGCACTGATAGGAGGTATTGATGAGAACTGATAGGTGGCACTGATAGGCAGCACTAAGGATTACTGACAGGTGGCACTGATGAGCACTGATAGGCAGCACTGATTGGAACTAATAGGAGGCACTGATGAGCTCTGATAGGTGGCACTGAAAGGCTACACTGATGAGCACTGATAGGCAGCGCTAATGAGCACTGATAGGTGGCACTGATAGGTAGCACTGATAAGCACTGATAGGCGGCACTGATGAGCACTGATAGGCAGCACTGATTGGCACTGGTAGGCAGCACTCATAAGCACTAATAGGTGGCACTGATAGGAAGCACTGATAGGTGGCACTGATAGGCAGCACTGATAGGCAGCACTGATGGGCACTGAACTGATTATCAGTGTAAATAATATACTGACAGTCTTGCCGGTATATGGCTCTCCTTTCCTGACACAGCGTGAGAAGAAAGGAGTGCCGATAACTGGCAAATTTGTTTACATGTGATCAGCTGATCACATGGTAAAGGGCCACTGTGATTGGCTCTTTACTATGATCTGTGAGCAGCTGTGTCTGAAAGACACAGCAGTCACAGAGTGCGCTAAATACGCAACCCAGGGGGGCATGCGGGAGGAAGCGTTCTGGGAGGATGTCCATGGATGCCCTCTCAGAACTGGAAGCCTGGAGCTTGGATGCAGGGCCGGTGCTACCACTAGGCAGATCTGCGCCCATCCATTGGGGGCGCAGGGGCGCCGCCCCCCCATCCATGCGTCCGGCCCCCTAATCTACATGCAGGGCGCTGGACGCATGGATTCCAATGGGTTTTTTTTTTTATTTTTAAGCACCTGATTAGACCCAGAGGCTCTAATCGGCTTCAAAAAAGGGTGGGCTCGGGGTGCAGAGCACTGCGCCCTGAGCCCACCAAGTTGTGTGACAATAGAAAATGAATATTCACTATTATCACACGGATCCTCCTCCTGGCCAATCAGGAAGCTGGTCCTGAGTTTCCCGATTGACCGAAAAGAGAAGCCATGCCATTGGCCAAGGAGGAGGAGGAGGGAAAAGGAGATGCAGAAGACTGAGGAGAAGCCGCCGCCGCTGCTGCCTGCCTTCCCTCCACATGTTCAGGGTAATTGACCCGGCGACCGGGGGGTATGGTGTGGGGGCTGGTGTGGTCCAGGGGGAGGGTATGGTGTGGTCTGCCGCCCCCCCCCCCCCAGCCCATGGAGAACCAGCCGCCACTGATCTACAGGTAAGAAACTTTGAGACAAATCCACAAAAAATGATTTGCTTTAGAAAATGTGATACATTGAGACACTGATGACCGGAATATGGGGTTTGCATTGACTTTATTTTTTATTAATTCTCTCATTCTTGTCGGGATTTCGCAGTCCTCGGATGACGATGTGTACGCTGTTTCCATGTATGTTACAGCTATGTAGAAATATCAGAGTTACAGATCTGAGCGGAGTATATTTTTAGCATTATGGAGGTATAATTAGGCCCAGTTGAAGGCGATCGGTCACACCAACCTGTAAGGGCAATAAACACAACTCTTGGCATCCATCATCCATACATCAGCCCGGCGGGTAACGCAACAACAAAGCTGCAGAAAGACAAACGTAAACAGTGTAGCCGGCTTCCCGAAATGTGAGTGTTAAGAGACGAATGGCGGGGGCAGCGCCATTTACTAACACCAGATAACGCAATCCAGACGTCCAGCTGACACTCCAGACTGACAAGTACAATGACAGTACATGTCCATCTCTCTGCTCTCAATTCCAAAAGGACCATTCCTCCAGGGCCCGGGGTCAGCGGCCAAACTCGCAAAAAAAAAAAAAAAATGCTGCCATGACCCCGAGACAACTAAACTTCACTGAAAAAATAAAACACCCCAATCTTCTACTATTTTATATGACGACATTTCTTTATTCCCTATTTACACGTCATACATTGTTTCATTATCTGCAAAACATTCATGATGAATTAGGGATTATATTGTATTCTTTTTATGTTAGATTTGACACAGATTCCTTATTTCTATAGATTGAGGTTTATGTCTCTGCCCCTCCCACAATGGTGAGATTTCCCCACATTAGTTTGTGTCTCTGCCCCTCCCACAATGGTGAGATTTCCTGCAGTAGTTTATGTCTCTGCCCCTCCCACAATGGGGAGATTTCCCCGCAGTAGTTTGTGTCTCTGCCCCTCCCACAATGGTGAGATTTCCCCGCAGTAGTTTGTGTCTCTGCCCCTCCCACAATGGTGAGATTTCCCCGCAGTAGTTTGTGTCTCTGCCCCTCCCACAATGGTGAGATTTCCTGCAGTAGTTTGTGTCTCTGCCCCTCCCACTATGGTGAGATTTCCTGCAGTAGTTTGTGTCTCTGCCCCTCCCACAATGGTGAGATTTCCTGCAGTAGTTTGTGTCTCTGCCCCTCCCACAATGGTGAGATTTTCCTGCAGTAGTTTATGCCTCTGCCCCTCCCACAATGGTGAGATTTCCTGCAGTAGTTTGTGTCTCTGCCCTTCCCACAATGGTGAGATTTCCTGCAGTAGTTTGTGTCTCTGCCCCTCCCACAATGGTGAGATTTTCCTGCAGTAGTTTATGTCTCTGCCCCCCCACAATGGTGAGATTTCCTACAGTAGTTTATGTCTCTGCCCCTCCCACAATGGTGAGATTTCCTGCAGTAGTTCGTGTCTCTGCCCCTCCCACAATGGGGAGATTTCCCTGCAGTAGTTTGTGTCTCTGCCGTCTGCCCCTCCCACTATGGTGAGATTTTCCTGCAGTAGTTTGTGTCTCTGCCCCTCCCATAATGGGTAGATTTCCTACAGTAGTTTGTGTCTCTGTTCCTCCCACAATGGGGAGATTTCCTGCAGTAGTTTGTGTCTCTGCCCCTCACACAATGAGGAGATTTCCCCCAGTAGTTTGTGTCTCTGCCCCTCCCACAATTGGGTGATTTCCCCCAGTAGTTTGTGTCTTTGCCCCTCCCACAATAGTGAGATTTCCTGCAGTAGTTTGTGTCTCTGCCCCTCCCACAATACTGAGATATCCTGCAGTAGTTTGTGTCTCTGCCCCTCCCACAATAGTTTGATTTCCTGCAGTAGTTTGTGTCTCTGCCCCTCCCACAATAGTTTGATTTCCTGCAGCAGTTTGTGTCTCTGCCCCTCCCACAATGGTGAGATTTCCCTTCAGTAGTTTGTGTCTCTGCCCCTCCCACAATGGGGAGATTTCCTGCAGTTGTTTGTGTCTCTGCCCAGAATATGGCAAAACGAAATTATTAACTTAACGAACGGATACAAAAAGAAACACATTTTTCCGTCGTGTACATGTCTAGAAGTTGCCACTTTGACACCTATTATAGAAATCAGCTTTCAGGGGAGGGTGACACCGGGGGAGGGTGACACCGTGGGAGGGTGACACCGGGGGAGGGTGACACCGTCATTTGGCTTTGTAACCTCCACTGAGTGCATGCGGCATACCTCACCAATGGATGCGACCCGACAGCAAAGCCTCCAAACCAAAATATTAGACATCCGCATGATGACAAGATTTGTTCAGATTCCTTTCGTTTTGGTTTTTTATTCTAGTTATTTTGTTTCGTTAAATTCATCTTGGGAATTCATTCTATGTATTTATTTTTTTAATTTTCTTCAAAATTAAAGATTTGAAACAAATAAATAAATAAATTTCAAATCCTCGAATCGAAAATTTTAGATTTTGTTATTTTATACACATTGATCTTGTTTGTATTAAGAATACATTTTTTCAAAATATGTGAAATGTTCCAATATGTGAAATTAACCACTTCTGGAGCCGGAAGGATTTGCACCCTTAATGACCAGGCCATTTTTTTGCGATTTGGCACTGCGTTACTTTAACGGACAATTGCGCAGTCGTTACTTTTTTCCCCACAAACAGAGCTTTCTTTTGGTGGTATTTGATCACCTGTGCGATTTTTATCTTTTGCGCTATAAACAAAAAAAGAGCGACAATTTAAAAAAAAAAAAACAATATTTTTCACATTCTGCTATATAACATTCCCAAAAAAAAATTTAAAAATCAAAATTTTTTAACATTTTAGGCCAATTTGTTTTCTGCTACATATTTTTGGTAAAAAAAATTGCAATAAGCGTATTTTGATTGGTTTGCGCAAAAGTTATTGCGTCTACGGGAAAGATTTATGTAATTTTTATTGTTTTTTCTTTTTTTTTTTCTAGTAAGCAGCGATCTGCGATTTTTTGCAGGACTGTGACATTGCGGTGGGCAGATCGGACCCCTAATTGACATTTTTTTTTTTCAAATATTATCTTTTATTCAGGAATTAAAAGGTAAGCATAACAAAATTTGATACATCTCCATTTTAACAAGTAATGTTACATCACTTTTACAATGTTATGAAGGGGGAGGAAGAGCAATTTATTACTTCATTTCTTCCTCTCCTTTTTTTCTGTCTTCTACTTATTGCTAACTGACAATTTTGACACTTTTGGGGGGACCAGTGACATTACTACAGTAATCAGTGCTAAAAATATGAACTGTTACTGTAATAATGACACTGGCAGGGAAGGGGTTAACAGTGTGGGTGATCAAGGGGTTAAATGTGAGCCTAGGAGAGTGATTCTAACTGTGGGGGGGCGTGGCTTGTGAAGTGACCATAGAGACCTGTGTTCCTATATAGAAGGATCACAGAAGCTCTGTGATCATTCCAGGGAGAAGAACGCTCGGCTGTGTTTACAACATCCGACCGTCCTTCTCTCTAATCGGAGAACGATTGCGGGTGTCAGGTGGCAATCGGAGCCGCCTGCCCGCTGCATCGGCTTCCATGCTGATGAGCGGGGACAGGAGCGTGGTGGCGGCGGCGCGCACTCGCCCCCTAGTCTCCTGTGCGCGACCGATGTATAGCTACGTCGGTTTGCCCAGGAGCGGCTGCCTGCTGCAGTATAACTGCGGCGGGTGGTCGTAAAGCGGTTAATAAAAGGAGTATCTTACTTTCAACATTTTACTATGTACAATACTGTGCAGAAGTTTTAGGCAGCTGAGAAAAAATAATGTCAGGTACAAATGTTTTTAAATATTTATATTTTATTGATTTCTTTTTATCAATTTGCAGAGGGAACAAACAAAAGAGAAATTTACGTCAAATGATTACAATGACTCTTTAAATCATCTTTGGCTTAACAAAAACAGCATAATTTCCAAATGGCACTCTAATAACACACAGTATGTGATCTCAGCAATATGTTTACAGTTTGAATCCGAATGGAATTCGAATGTAAAATTTGAGTCGAATTTCAATTCAAATTCGGACAAATTTCGTTTTGTTATTCTGAGAATTTGGTAAAATCCGTTACTGTAATTCGGGGATTCAGATATATCCGAATCTCCAAATAATGAAAAATGTGTCCGAATATTTATTCAGGAAGAAATGGATCGCACATGTCTATAAAATATCAGTCCTTGAACGTCTGGTCTAAAACCGACTGGGCGACCACCTCGCCGAGAATACCCTTCTTGATCCCCTTCAGTCTGGATTTTGCCCTCAACACTCCACAGAAACTGCTCTCCTAAAACGCACAAAGGATCTACTAACGGTCAAAACCAACGGACACTATTCTGTACTCCTACTTCTGGACCTCTCTGCTGCCTTTGATACGGTTGACCACCCTCTCCTCCTCAAAAAACTCCACGCCTTTGGTTTCCGTGACGGTTTTCGCTGGTTCTCTTCCTACCTATCCAACCGCACCTTTAGCGTTACTTACAATTTTACTTCCTCCTCTCCTCTTCCTTTCTCTGTTGGGGTCCCCCAAGGTTCTGTTCTTGGACCTCTCTTATACTCAATCTACACCTCCTCCCTAGGTCAGCTGATGGCCTCCTATGGCTTCCAATACCATCTCTACGCTGACAACATCCACATTTATCTCTCTACCTCTCAGCTCACTTTCTTAAGTGGGGTACACACTAGTAGAAAAAATCTGCTGAAAATTCCCGTCCGAGGTAAAATCGTCTCCTCATGTATCACTAATTTACTAACTTATTAGTCTTAATGTCACACCACTTCCTCAAACTCAATCTACCGAAAACTGAACTCATTATATTTCCTTCCCCTTCCCAAGATCGATGGCACAACTATCAACTCGTCCCCTCATGCCAAGGTTCCAGGTGTAATCCTGGACTCTGATCTATACTTTAGGCCCCACATCCAATCACTGTCCAAATCTTGCCACCTCAACCTCTGCAACATCTCCAAAATTTGTCACTTTCTAACCTATGACACCACCAAGCTCCTAGTCCACTCCCATGTCATCTCTTGCCTCGATTACTGAAACTCCCTCCTTATTTGCTTACATCTACATAGACTATTCCCCCTTCAGTCCATCATGAATGCTGCTACCAGGCTCATCCACCTTACCAATCGCTTTGTGTCTGCTACTCCTCTCTGTCAATCCCTCCACTGGCTTTCATTTGGTGTCACCCACCCTCCTCTGCCAATCCCTCCATTGGCTTCCATTCAGTGTCCTCCACCATTCTCTGCCAATCCTTCCATTGGCTTCCATTTGGTGTCATCCACCCTTCTCAGCCAATCCTTCCATTGGCTTCCATTTGGTGTCATCCACCCTCCTCTGCCAATCCTTCCATTGGCTTCCATTTGGTGTCATCCACCCTCCTCTGCCAATCCCTCCATTGGCTTCCATTCAGTGTCCTCCACCCTTCCCTGCCAATCCCTCCCATGGCTTCCATTTAGTGTCCTCCACCCTTCTCTGCCAATCCCTCCATTGGTTTCCATTTATTGTCCTCCACCCTTCTCTGCCAATCCCTCCATTGGTTTCCATTCAGTGTCCTCCACCCTTCTCTGCCAATCCCTCCATTGGCTTCCATTTGGTGTCATCCACCCTTCTCAGCCAATCCTTCCATTGGCTTCCATTTGGTGTCATCCACCCTCCTCTGCCAATCCCTCCATTGGCTTCCATTCAGTGTCCTTCACCCTTCCCTGCCAATCCCTCCCATGGCTTCCATTTAGTGTCCTCCACCCTTCTCTGCCAATCCCTCCATTGGTTTCCATTTATTGTCCTCCACCCTTCTCTGCCAATCCCTCCATTGGTTTCCATTTATTGTCCTCCACCCTTCTCTGCCAATCCCTCCATTGGTTTCCATTTATTGTCCTCCACCCTACTCTGCCAATCCCTCCATTGGTTTCCATTTAGTGTCCTCCACCCTTCTCTGCCAATCCCTCCATTGGTTTTCATTTAGTGTCCTCCACCCTTCTCTGCCAATCCCTCCATTGGCTTCCGCTCACCCAACGAATTAAACTCAAAATACTAACAACTTACTAAGCAATCCACAATTCAGCCTCGAGCTACATCACTAGCCTAGTCGTTCTCTTCATTCCTCCCAAGACCTCCGGCTCTCTAGCTCCCTTGTCACCTCCTTCCATGCTCCCCTCCAGGACTTTTCCAGAGCCTCTCGTATCCTTTGGAACTCCCTACCCCAATCTGTCCAATTACCTCCTACTCTGTTTGTTTTTAGACGATCCCTAAAAACTGTCCGCTTCAAGAGAAGTCTATCCTGCCCCCATCTAACAACTGTACAGTTATTTTCTGTTGTATCACTTGACCCTCCCTCCTAGATTGTAAGCTCCAAGGAGCAGGGCCCTCTGATTCCTCCTTTAATAAATTGTATTGTTATTGTTTTGTCTGCCCTCATGTTGTATAATAATAATATCAGTTTAGTGAATCTGTATGATCGAATGATTTTTATCTGTATGTGATCTCAGTATTACTCATATTCAAACTAACCGGAGGAAAGTTCAAAACTAATCTTAGAAAATATTATTTTACTGAAAGGGTAGTTGATGCTTGGAATAAACTCGCAGCAGAGGTAGCGAGACAGTCAACGGTAAATGGCTTTAAACATGCTTGGGATAATCATCGATCGATACTCAGACAACAAAGTTAACGAAAAAGAAAAAAAAAACAACAATAAAAAAAAAAGTGGGCAGTATGGATGGATAACTCGGTCTTTTTCTGCCGTCACTTTTCCATGTTTCTGTGTTTATAAATCTTCACAATGTGACAAATGCTGTAAATAAAACGCAATGAGAATGATAGAAATCCAAGAGATACAAAAGAACAAAACACAGCGATCATAAATAATGTACATAACCTTAAAGGAGAAGTACGGGGAAAGCTCGCTGTACATCTCCTATGAATCGCACCCCTGTGACCCGTTTTCAGCAGAGAGAGGTCTGAAGTCCACTCTCTGCTGACGTCACAGATGTCGGTCCAGGCACCCAGGGCCGGGACAAGGGGTGGGCAGGAGGGAAGGCTGCCCTGGGCACTGTGGTATTATGTGAGGTGGGGGGGACCACAAGGGCATTGGGTGGAGAGGATTTGTGTTGGAAGGGGGAATTAGGGGGACAGCAGGAGACAGTTATTGCTATCGGAGAGGAGGGGGTGCTAAGAATGGCGATTTGTGTAGAAAGGGGGGTGGGGGGGAAGAAGATTTTGTGCTAGGAGGGGGGGGGGGATTGGGAGGAATTTGTGTTGGGAATGGGAGATTTGAAGTGGGGGGGGGAGATGTGTACTAGGAGGGGATTTTTTTTGGGGGGGGCAATTGAGCTTGGGGGATTTGGGGCTAAGATTTTTGCTGAGAAGGGGTGATTTCTGCAGGGGGGGCAGATTTATGCTTAGGGTTAAGCTTGCAGATTAGTGCTCAGTGATTTGGCTGACATATACTTATACATCTTGGGGGGGGGGGGCGTCAGTGCTTTAAGTGGCCTAAAAGAGGTGTCGGTACTCTATTATAGCCTATAATTTTTTTTGCCCCCCCCTCCACCCCACATTAGGGGCCCAACAGAGCACCCCCCCCCCCCAGCTTGGGCTGGGACTCCGGAGCAGGGGGACTCACTGGTGGTGACTGGTCTGGCTCTAGAGTGGGAAATATTCTTGGGGGGGGCAATTGAGGGTGCAGATGTCCAAAATGAGCATACTGGTACGCAAAGGCGCATGGAGAGGTGGCGGTATGCTCAAGAGCCATATTTGGAAGTGGCGGTACTGAGTACCAGTGCATACCGGCCCACTTAAAGCACTGGGGGGCGTAGTTTGTATGTTCCCACCTGGGCTCCAGATGGCCTTGTCCCAGCACTGCAGGCACCGTGGACCCAAACCTGGCTCAGCCTCTCAGCGAGCCGCTGAGAGCCTCAGCCAGGCGCTCCCCTCCCCTCCACAGCCCAGCGCTCCAATGAGCGAGGAGAGGGCAGAGCAGAGAGCGGTGACTGGCAGTCAGCAGCTCTCTGCTCGGGGAGCTGTCAGAACCGAGCGATGGGTAGTGTTCGATCGCTCCGTTCTCAGTGTAGAGGCACCGGGGGGGGGGACAGGTGCAGCATCCACCTAGGTAAGTATAAATGGGAGATAAGAAAGAATCCTTTACTTCTCTTTTAATGAGGAGCTCTGGCTCTCCAATAATAAAATAGATCTGATCTGCAGCATTTATTTAGTCCATCTGAATCATAGGTGTGCGACTGGGGTGTGCCGAGTGTGCCTGGGTACACCCTAATCACTCCGTGCGCCAGGACCATTGATAAGGCAGTACAGCCGGCTCTCCTGTACCCGTCCCAGGTCCTAGCAGTCTGTTATTGCAGACACCGATTCTCTTGTCTCCCACCGCAGCACTGCCAGCTTCTCCTCATCTTCCTCCCTCCAGCTGCGCTGCAGGGGGATCGGGGGGGGGGGGGAGGCTGGTAAATGTAATTTACTTGCCCCTTTCTGTTCTGAATTAACACAGTGAGCGACTGGTATAGATCGCACCTGTGTACATTCATCACTGAAGTATAGTAAACTGTGTTTACTATGCTTCAGTTTTTGAATGAATAGGAAGCCTGTAAGCACTTCCTATTCACTGCGAGCTTCTCCTCATCATCCTCTCCCCAGCTGCGATACAGGGGGATCGGGGGGGGGGCTGGTAAATGTTTTTTACTTGCCCCCTTACTTTTCTGAATGGACACAGAGATCAGTACTGATCACTTCTGTGTCCATTCAGCACTGAAGCATATTACACTGTGTTCACTATGCTTCAGTTTGTTCAGTTTGTGAATGAATAAGAGGCTTGTAAGCACTTCCTATTCACTGCTGGTTTCTCCTCATCTTGCTCCCTCCAGCTGTGCTACAGGGGAGATGAGGGAGGAAGGGGCCAGTATATTTTTATTTACTTGCCTCTTTCGGGTTCTGAACTAACACAGTGAGCGATTGGTACAGACTGCACATGTGTACATTCATCACTGAAGTATAGTAAATTGTGTTTACTATGCTTCAGTCTGTGAATGAATAGGAAGCCTGTAAGCAGGTCCTAATCACTGCTGGCTTCTCCTCCTCATCCTCTCTCCAGCTGCGCTGCGGGGGGGGGGGGGGTTGGGGGGTGAAGGGGCCGGTAAATGTAATTTACTGCTCTCTTCCTTTTCTGAATAAACACAGTGAGCGATCGGTACTGATCACTTCTGTGTCCATTCATGGCTGACTCATAGTAAATGGTGTTTACTATGCTTCAGTTTGTGAATGAATAGGAAGCCTGTAAGCACTTCCTATTCACTGCTGGCTTCTCCTTATCTTCCTCCCTCTAGCTGTGCTGCAGGAGGATCAGGGAGGAAGGTGCTGGTAAATTCGCATTTACTGGCCCCTTTTTATTCTGAATGAACACAGTGAGCGATTGGTGCAGACCGTACCTATCTCCATTCATCACTGAAGTAAAGTAAACGGTGTTTACTATGCTTCAGTTGGTAAATGAATAGGAAGCCTGTAAGCACTTCCTATTCACTGCTGGCTTCTCCTCCTCATCCTCTTCCCAGCCTCGCTGCCGGGGGGGGGGGGGGGGTCGGGGGGAAATGACCAGTAAATGTTATTACTGCTCCCTTCATTTTCTGAATGAACACAGTGAGCGATTGGTACTGATCACTTCATGGCTGACTCCTAGTAAACTGTGTTTACTATGCTTCAGTTTGTGAATGAATAGGAAGCCTGTAAGCGCTTCCTATTCACTACTGTCTTCTCATCCTGCTCCCTATAGTTGGGCAGCAGGGGGTTCAGGGAGGAAGGGGTCCCCTTCTGTTCTGAATGAACACAGTGAGCGATTGGTGCAGACCGTACCTATGTCCATTCATCACTGAAGTAAAGTAAACGGTGTTTACTATGCTTCAGTTTGTAAATGAATAGGAAACCTGTAAGTGATTCCAATTCATTCATCTGTGCACCTGAGGCTCAGTCTTAAATGTGAGAAATCAGGGGTCTAATTAGGCCCCAGAGTTCTCCAAAGCCCCCCCCCCCCAACAAGGCACTTAAAAATGTAAAAAATAAAATGAAAAGAATTAAACAAAAAAAAAGTAAAAAAAAAATCAAAATTCTAAAAAATATTGCTTTGCTCTCTATAGTATCTGCCATGGCATGGCATCACCGCGGTGGCATGTGCCCACCCTAACCACTGCCTCTGTTGCTCTGTGTCTGAGCTTTGGGGGTGCACACCCTAATGCCATACACTGCGCACACCTATGGTCCGAATTGACCTTTCTCTCTTACAAATAGCTATTGATCCCGCACCTAATGCAGCTTTCTGAGATGGGGTGACAACACTGCTGCACTTTTTCTGAATTCACAGTGGAGTTGTCACTCTCCTGGAGGCTGGGCCTGCTTGCACTACAGTGGGAGGAGAAGATGCTACAGGGGGCGCGGCTATCAGAATTATCACTGCTTGCCTGTCCACGCCAAGTCCTGCCCACTTCTTTCTGGATTGACAGCACTGAATCCCTCCCACTGTGAGCTGCAGTGCCTGGCAGTGGCGTCACTATGGGGGTGCGGGGAGTGCAGACCACACCCGGGTGACACCCGCCAGAGGGGGTGCTGATTTTAGCTGTACCCCCTGAGGTTGGTCTTTTCATGGATGCTGTGCCTGGCCACTGAGTACCTTCCCCCTATCTCTGCGCTCACAGCCGGGACAAGGGGAGAGCAGCCAGGAGCAGTGAATTCCGCAAAGGAGAGGACAGAGATGAGAGATTTGGGAGGTGCGGGCTGTGTTCTCCCCTTCCTGTCAGCAGAGCGATCCTCCATAAAGCAGATGACACAGGATCGATCGCTCTTACATCTTACAGTGTTTGCTTCATTCCCTGCTGCCGAGAGATGATCGGTCATTGGAGGAGATAGGGGGAGGGGTAATCAGTTTACAGCCCGATCCTGTGTCATCTGCTGTATGGAAGAGCGCTCCACTGACAGCAGTGAGAGAGCACAGCCCCCACCTCTACCTGCTTTCCTACCTGTAAGTTGGGGGTGGGGGGAGCTCACAGGCCAGGGGAACTTCACACAATCGAGGGGGGGGATAACAATCATTGGTGCTGAGATGAGAAGTTTGTGCTATAAGAGGGGATTGGGGGGATTAGTGCAAGGAGAGGGGTTTGGGGAATTTGTTTGAGGAGGGGGGGGGGTTTGTGCTGGGAGAGGGGATTGGGGGGATTTGTGCTAGGGGGGGTTTGTGCCAGGATGGGGGGATGGGGGAGATTTGTGCGAGGAGGGGGGATTTGTGCAAGGAGTGGGGACTGAGGGATTTGTGCAAGGAGGGGGAATTTGTGCTAGGAGAGGGGATTGGAGGTATTCGTGCTAGGGGGGGGGGGGTTGTGCCAGGAGAGGGGATTGAGGATTTGTGCGAGGAGGGGGAATTTGTGCTAGGAGAGGGGATTGGGGGTATTCGTGCTAGGAGGGGGGGGTTTGTGCCAGGAGAGGGGATTGAGGGATTTTTGCGAGGAGGGGGGATTGGGAAGATTTGTGCAAGGAGAGGGAATTTTTTTGCTAGGAGAGGGGATCGGGGGGATTCATGCTAGGAGGGGGGTTTGTGCCAGGAGAGGGGATTGAGGGATTTGTGCGAGGAAGGGGGATTGGGGAAATTTGTGCGAGGAGGGGGGGGGTTTGTGCTAGAAGAGGGGATTGGAGGGATTTGTGCTAGGATGGGGGGATAGGGGAGATTTGTGCGAGGAGGGGGGATTTGTGCAAGGAGTGGGGATTGGGGGATTTGTGCGAGGAGGGGGGGGGTTGTGCTGGGAAAGGGGATTGGGGGAATTTGTGCTAGGAGGGGGGGTTTGTGCCAGGAGAGGCGATTGAGGGATTTGTGCGAGGAGGGGGGGTCTGTGCTAGAACAGGGGATTGGAGGGATTTGTGCAAGGATGGGGGGATTGGGGAGATTTGTGCAAGGAATGGGGATTGGGGGATTTGTGCGAGGAGGGGGGGGTTTGTGCTGGGAGAGGGAATTGGGCAAATTTGTGCTAGGAGAGGCGATTGAGGGATTTGTGCGAGGAGGGGGGATTGGGGAGATTTGTGTGAGGAGGGGGAATTTGTGCTAGGAGAGGGGATTGGGGGAATTGTGCAAGGAGGGGGGAATTTGTGCCAGAAGAGGGGATTTGGGGAATTGTGCAAGGAGGGATATTGGGGAGATTTGTGCGAAGAGGGGAAATTTGTGGTAGGAGAGGGGATTGAGGGGGATTTGTGCTAGGCGGGGGGTTTGTGCTGGGAGAAGGGATTGGAGGGATTTGTGCCAGGAGAGGGGATTGGGGGAATTGTGCAAGGAGGGGGATTGGGGAGATTTGTGCAAGGAGAGGGGATTGAGGGGGATTTGTGTTAGGAGGGGGGTTTGTGCCGGGAGAAGGGATTGGGGGGATTTGTGCTAGGAGGGGGATTGTGGAGATTTGTGCTAGAAGAGGGTATTGGGGGATTTGTGCAAGGAGGGGGGATTTTGGGGAGGATCTGTGCTAGGAGTAGTGGCAGGACAACATGGTCTAACCCCCCCCCTCCCCGGGGGGGGGGCGGGGTGACACCATGTTTTACCGCACCAGGTGACACCAACCCTAGTGACGCCACTGCCAAGCCCAACCCCTGCCATAAAAATACCCACACCACAACCCCCCACCAGATGATTTGGACCAGTGCACAACGTAAGGTGGTGCTATCAATTCTTACTGACAGCTGCTAATGCAGGTCTTTTGGGCACACGCCAAAATGTGTGGTGCCGCAGCACTATGTGTTTCGGTGTGGCGCAATTTTTTAAAAGAGTCAGGGGCTTCTTTTGTGCCTTTCCGGCAAGTAGGGCAGCCCAGTGAAATGAATGGCTGCCCTACACACAATGCGGGGGAAAGTGCGGGAAATGTGAAGATGTGAGATTTCTATGTCTCCTCGTTTATATTGGTAGACAACGGGTTCAAGAGAGAAAATAATCTATCTTCCTTATTCTGCACAATCGTTCCAATCTGACAAAGAAAAACCCTCCCTCGGCTCTGCGAGGTGAAATGGAACCCAATACGGGACAAAACAATGTAACCAAAATATTGACCCAGTTTGGGATTGTCCTCCGCCTTCCTCCTCACCTTCCCTCTTCTCATCATATGAAGTTGGCAACATTACAAAATATGAAATCGGAGTTTATTTAACCAACAGAACGTTTGTTTTCCCCTCCTCCAAAAATAAACGGGTGACACGAGATCGGGGCGCAATTCCCTTTGATGGTTTATTCCAATTTCTGAGAAAATATTTACTCTCCTCCATAGAAGCGCCCCGTATTGAAGGCGCGCTGTTTATATCTCCGTATTTATCTGTCGCTATTTTTAGAAAGAGTCGTTGCACAAATGATAAAAATACTCATAATGGGAGATCCGGCCAATTTCCAGCGAGAAGGCGGCGGCGGCCAGATCTTCTCCGATTCCAGCGGATGAGTCCTCGCGGATCCGTCTCCTCCGAGTCTTCTCTCGTTATATGGACAGATTTCTCTGAGCGCATTTTTTGTAAACATTTTGAACTTTATTTAGATCAAAGCTGTTCAACAAAAAAACATCCTCGTACTCCCGGCTACTTCTGCCTAATAAAACGCAGAAGAGCGGCTTCAATTTTTATTTTATTTTATTTTTTTTTACATTTCTGAACATTTTAAAATGTAATTCCTCTGCCAATAAAAAGCCGGCCTGGTGCGTGAAATTAGTACTCATCTCTGTTATTTAACCACTTGCCTACCGGGCACTTAAACCCCCTTCCCATCCAGGCCAATTTTTAGCTTTCAGCGCTGTCACACTTTGAATGACAATTGCGCGGTCATGCTACACTGTACCCATATGACATTTTTATCATTTTTTTCACACAAATAGAGACTTCTTTTGGTGGTATTTAATCATCTCTGGGTTTTTTATTTTTTACAAAAAAAAAAGAAAAAAGACAGAAAATTTTGAAAAAAAAAAAAGTTTTTCTTATTTTCTGCGAGTAAATTTTGAAAATACATTTTTTTTTCTCCTTCACTGATGTGCGCTGATGAGGCGGCACTGATAAGCACTGATAGGCTGCACTGATGGGCACTGATGAGGTGGCACTTATGGGCACTGATAAGGTGGCACTTATGGGCACTGATGAGGAGGCACTTATGGGCACTGATGAGGAGGTACTAATATGCCGCACTGATAGGTGGCACTGATAGGCGGCACTGATAGGCGGCACTGATGAGCACTGATAGGCGGCACTGATGAGCACTGATAGGCGGCACTGATGAGCACTGAGAGGTGGCACTGCTGGGCCCTGAGAGGTGGCACTGAGAGGTGGCACTGCTGGGCACTGAGAGGTGGCACTGACGGGCGGCACTGATGGGCACTGATAGGCGGCACTGATGTGCACTGGCGGATGGCACTGATGGACACTGACGGGTGGCACTGATGAGCACTGATGGGCGGCACTGATGAGCACTGATGGGCAGCACCATCAGTGCCCACACTCAGTGCCCATAGTGCTGCCAGTCAGTGCTCATCAGTGCCTAGATGAGCAGGCACTGATAGGCACTGACGGGCAGCACTATGGGCACTGAGTGTGGGCACTGATGGGGGGCACTGATGGCGGGCACTGTGGGCACTGATGGTGGGCACTTTGTGTATGTTTTTTACCTTGTGTAATCAGGGCACTGGTGATCAGTGCCCTGATTACATTCCTCTGTGTCCCCGATGGCTGATCGGCTCTCCTCCTTCCTCACACTGCAGTCTCTGTGTGAGGGAGGAGCGCTGGCGATGAGAGATGAGAGATATGTTTACATATGAGATCATCTCTCATTGCATGGGCCGATCACGTGGTAAATGGCCGCTGTGATTGGCCATTTACCACGATCTGTGATTGGCTGTGTCCAAGGGACACGGCCGACACAGATTTTCCCCGATGCACTCGCGGGAGCGTGCGGGGAGCCTGTCTCTGGAAGGCCGTTTAAAGACGGCCTCCCGGAAATTTGGGTCCGCGCTGCAGCCGTACTTCGGCTATAGCGCGGACAGGAAGTAGTTAAAGCTGAACTCCAGACACAAATTAACTACTTACCGACCGCCCGCCGTCAAAATACTTCGGCCCTTTGACGCTAAATGCTACCTGCTGCCATAACCCCGGAATTGTTTTAAATGGCGGGCGGTCCTCTTTAAGATAAGGGTGATCCCACGGCGAATGCACCACTGGTTCGGCGGAAGAGGTGATCCCCCCCCCCTCCGCCGCGTCCCGGTCTTTTCCCCTCTTGCCAGACCCGCCGGCAGCGGGAAAAATTATCCTGTCCTCTCTCCTCACTGACAGGAAGTCCAGTGAGGGCAAGATGGTCCCCACTCAACTCTATGGCCTTGGAGGACCTGAGCAACATCAAACGTCCTCTCCTAGCAACCAGTTTAAAGGGCCAATTTTTTTTCAGCTATTTTTTTTTTTATTTTGTGTAGATGTGAGGTGTGAGGTCTTTTTGACCCCAGATCTCACAATAAAGAGGACCTGCCCTGCTTATTTCTATTACATTGCTTTGCGAAAGTATTCGGCCCCCTTGAACTTTGTGACCTTTGGCCACATTTCAGGCTTCAAACATAAAGATATAAAACTGTAATTTTTTGTGAAGAATCAACAACAATTGGGACACAATCATGAAGTGGAACGAAATTTATTGGATATTTCAAACTTTTTTAACAAATAAAAAACTGGAAAATTGGGCGTGCAAAATTATACAGCCCCCTTAAGTTAATACTTTGTAGCGCCACCTTTTGCTGTGATTACAGCTGTAAGTCGCTTGGGGTATGTCTCTATCAGTTTTGGACATCGAGAGACTGAAATTTTTGCCCATTCCTCCTTGCAAAACAGCTCGAGCTCAGTGAGGTTGGATGGAGAGTGTTTGTGAACAGCAGTTTTCAGTTCTTTCCACAGATTCTCGATTGGATTCAGGTCTGGACTTTGACTTGGCCATTCTAACACCTGGATATGTTTATTTGTGAACCATTCCATTGTAGATTTTGCTTTATGTTTTGGATCATTGTCTTGTTGGAAGACAAATCTCCGTCCCAGTCTCAGGTCTTTTGCAGACTCCATCAGGTTTTCTTCCAGAATGGTCCTGTATTTGGCTCCATCCATCTTCCCATCAATTTTAACCATCTTCCCTGTCCCTGCTGAAGAAAAGCAGGCCCAAACCATGATGCTGCCACCACCATGTATCACAGTGGGGATGGTGTGTTCAGGGTGATGAGCTGTGTTGCTTTTACGCCAAACATAACGTTTTACATTGTTGCCAAAAAGTTTGATTTTGGTTTCATCTGAGCAGAGCTCCTTCTTCCACATGTTTGGTGTCTCCCAGGTGGCTTGTGGCAAACTTTAAACAACACTTTTTATGGATATCTTTAAGAAATGGCTTTCTTCTTGTCACTCTTCCATAAAGGGCAGATTTGTGCAGTATACGACTGATTGTTGTCCTATGGACAGAGTCTCCCACCTCAGCTGTAGATCTCTGCAGTTCATCCAGAGTGATCATGGGCCTCTTGGCTGCATCTCTGATCAGTCTTCTCCTTGTATGAGCTGAAAGTTTAGAGGGACGGCCAGGTCTTCGTAGATTTGCAGTGGTCTGATACTCCTTCCATTTCAATATTATCGCTTGCACAGTGCTCCTTGGGATGTTTAAAGCTTGGGAAATCTTTTTGTATCCAAATCCGGCTTTAAACTTCTCCACAACAGTATCTCGGACCTGCCTGGTGTGTTCCTTGTTCTTCATGATGCTCTCTGCGCTTTAAACTGACCTCTGAGACTATCACAGTGCAGGTGCATTTATACGGAGACTTGATTACACACAGGTGGATTCTATTTATCATCATTAGTCATTTAGGTCAACATTGGATCATTCAGAGATCCTCACTGAACTTCTGGCGACAGTTTGCTGCACTGAAAGAAAAGGGGCTGAATAACCACTTGCCGACTGCCTAACGCAGATCTACGTCGGCAGTCAGCCCCTCACAGGCAAAGCGACGTAGGTCTACGTCGCTCGCTTGTGAGGGTCTAGGGAGCGAGCGCGCGCCCCCGGAGGCGCGCTCCCGCTCCCGTGCGGTCATGCACCCCCCCCCCCCCCGCGCGTGTGACCAGCGGACCCGATGTCCGCCGGTCACTCGGCGATCGGTGGGGGAGAGGGAGAAAGTCAGGCGGCTTGTGTAAACAAGCTGCCTGTCATTCTCCCCTCTGTATGATTGATGATCATACGGTTCTACTATGTAGAACCGTTGATCACCGTTCATACAGCTAAAGCCACAGCCAATCACAGTAGAAAGCATGCCCCTAGGGACACACACAGCCCCTCCCTCTTAAATAAAGTTAACCCCTTCACTACCAGTGTATTTTTACAGTAACAGTGCATATGTATAGCACTGATTACTGTAGAAATGTCACTGGTAACCCCAAAAGTGTCAAAAATGTCAGTCAAGGGTCCGATCTGTCCGCCGCAATGTCGCAGTACCGCAAAAAAAATCGCAGATCGCCGCCATTACGCGTTAAAAAAAAAACAACAAAAATGACAAAAATCTTTCCCTTTGTTAGTAAACGCGATAACTTTTGCGCAAACCAATCAAAATACGCTTTTTGCAATTTTTTTTACCAAACATATGTAGCATAAAACAAATTGGCCGAAAATGTTAAAAAATTTAGATTTTTACATTTTTTTTGGGGGGGAATTTCATATAAAAAAATGTGAAAAATATTGCTATTTTTTCAAAATTGACGCTCTTTTTTTGTTTATAGCGCGTGATCAAAAAATCGCACAGGTGATCAAATACCACCAAAAGAAAGCTCTGTTTGTGGGAAAAAAAGGACGCCAAATTCGCTTAGGTACAGCGTCGCACGACCGCGCAATTGTCCGTTAAAGTCACGCAGTGCCGAATCGCAAAATACCCCCTGGTCAGGAAGGGGGTAAAATCTTCCGGGGCTTAAGTGGATAATTTTACACGCCCAATTTTTCAGTTTTTTATTTGTTAACAAAGTTTGAAATATCCAATAAATTTCGTTCCACTTCATGATTGTGTCCCACTTGTTGATTCTTCACAAAAAATTACAGTTTTATATCTTTATGTTTGAAGCCTGAAATGTGGCAAAAGGTCGCAAAGTTCAAGGGGGCCGAATACTTTCGCAAGGCACTGTATATAAGTGGGGTTCTGCTTTATTTTTATTACTTATTAACATGTTTTTATTTATTTCTTGGATTATTTTTTAATCAAAGTTATTTATTTAAGGGCATTCTTTGTTTTTTTTATTGTTATTTACATTACTTATTTGTAATTTTTTTTTTATTTATCATTTTTTAGTGTTTTTAAATTCTGGCTGGTGTTCCGCTTTATTTTTATTACTTATATTTATGTTTTCATTTATTTTTTGATTTTTTTAAATCTAATTTACTTATTTATTTTAATGCATTCTTTGTTATTTTATTATTATTTACATTACTTATTTGTATTTTATTTTGTATTTATTATTTTTTTAGTATTTAATGGGAGTTTTTACATTCTGACTGGAGTTCTGCTTTATTTGAATTACTTATTTACATGTTTTTATTTATTCTTTGATTATTTTTTTTAATCAAAGTTATATTTTAAGGCATTTTTTGTTATTTTATTATTTATTTTTATAATTTTTATGGGAGTTTTTACATTCTGACTAGAGTTCATCTATATTTTAAGTACTTATTTTTATGTTTTTATTTATTTTTTTGATTATTTTTTTAAATCCAATTTACTTATTTATTTTAAGGCATTTTTTATTATTATTTATTTTATTATTATTTACATTACTTATTAATATTTTATTATAATCTATTCTTTTTCAGTATTTAATGGGAGCTTTTAAATTCTGACTGGAGTTCTAATACATTTTTATTATTTATTTTTATGTTTTTATTTCTTTTTTTAAGATTTTTTAATCTAATTTACTTATTTATTTAAAGGCGTTTTTTTTTGTTATTTTGTTATTTATTTTATTCATTTTTTTTTCAGTACTTACAGTGCCTTGAAAAAGTATTCATACTCCTTGAATTTTTCCACATTTTGTCATGTTACAACTAAAAACGTAAATGTATTTTATTGGGATTTTATGTGATAGACCGACACAAAGTGGCCATAATTGTGAAGTGGAAGGAAAATTATAAATGATACAAATAAGTCTGTGAAAATTGTGGCTGTGTTTGTATTCACCCCCCGGAGTCTACACTTTGTAGAACCGCCTTTCCCTGCAATTACAGCTCCAAGTCTTTTTGGGCACTGTCTTTATATTTTATTTATTATTTTCCTTATTTTTTCCCTTTTTTAATTTAATTTACTTATTTATTTTTAGGCATTTTTATTTTATTGTTATTTTATTATTTATATTTATTTTTATTAATGATTTGTTTTACATATTTGTATTGCTTATTTGATGTTTTCTTTATTATGTTAATTTTGAATATTAGTGTTTTACTTTTTTTTTTCAATCTAAATTATGCTTATTTTAACATTGTGTTTATTAGTTATTTTTTGTTTTATTTAATATTACATTTTTGTTAGCTATTTTTAATTCAATCTAAATGTTACTTATTTATTTTTTTGACATTTTTATTTTGTTATCATTTTATTATTTATTTTAATAATATTTTCATGACTTTATTCTTATTTACTATTTGTATTATTTAATGGGATTCTTGTTTTTAACTTCTGACTGGAGTTCTGTTTTATTTTTATTACTTATTTGTATGTCTTTATTTATTATTTGATTTTTGAATTTATATATTTATTTTTTCAATCTAATTTACTTATTTTTAGGCATTTATTTTTATTGTATTGTTATTTTGATATTTATGTTTATTATTATTTATTTAATTATTTGTTTTGCTTTTTTGGATGACTTAATTTATGTTTTATATATTATTTAATTTTTGATTATTAGTTTTTTTATTTATTTATTTTTTTTAATCCGAATGTTACTGATGTAATTTTAGGCACTATTATTTTTATTGCTTATTTTTAATTTGATGTTTTATTTATTATTTAATTTTTGCCTTTTAGTTTTTTTAAGAGAAATTAAATCTAAATGTTATTTATTCTTATTTTTATTTATTTTTATCTTATTATAATTTTATTATTTATTGTATTTTTATTTTCAATACTTATTTTTCTTTTATTTTTATTTAAATATTTCATTATTTAATGGGATTCTTGTTTTAAAATCTGACTGAAGTTCTGCTTTGTTTTTATTGCTTACTTTTATGTTTTTATTTATTATTTGATTTTTGATTCATCTTTTTTATCCAATGTGAATGTTACTTATTTCATTTTAGGCATTTTTATTTCATTTTAATTTATTATTTTCATTTTTAACAGGATTCCTGTTTTTAAAATCTGACTGGAGTTCTGCTTTATTTATTTTTTTATTACGTATTTTCATGTTTTTATTTATTACTTGATTTTTCATTATTTTTTTCTAATCTGAATGTCACTTATTTCATATTAGGCATTTTTATTCTATTATTATTTTATTGATTATTTTTCCTACTTATTTTTAATTTTATGTTTTATTTTATTTTTAAAGGCGTTATATTATTTTATTCAATTTTTGTTGATTAGTTTTAAAAAAACTTTCAATCTAAATGTTGCTTTTTTTTCATTTTAGGCAATTTTATTTTATTATTATTTTATAATTGATTTCAATACTTATTTTTATTTTATTTATTATTTTCATTATTTAATGATGTGATTAATGTTTTTAAATTCAGGCTTTAACATTATTAGAATTATTATTCTTTTTTTTTTTTTTTTTGGTAATAGCTCCCACTGGGGTTTTTTCAGCAAATTGACAAAATAAATATGTTTTTTTTAAATTATATAATATATATAATTAATATAACGAAATAAATATTTCTAATCTGCATCGTCAGCTGTTACCAGAATCCTTGTCCCCAGCTATTCATATATGAAGAGGTCACATGATATGCAGTCTTTTACTTTAGTTGTCATATGGCATGTTTTATTCGTAAATGATGTATGTGATATATTTTAGAAAATTCTGTAATATTAATAAAAAATTAAAACTGTGAGCTAAAGTAAATACAAAACAGTATATATTTAAAAGATTTGTTATATTCCATATGCTAAAAGTAATAAAGTTAATTACAAAAAAATTATGAACATAAATAATAAAATAACAATACAATAAAAAATTGCCTAAAAATAAATAAGTTAATTAGCTGGAAAAAAATGAAATGATAAAGAAAAAAAAACAACTAAAAAAAGTAATAACTATCATTTAGAATAAAATATAAACATAAATATTAAAATAGCAACAAAATAGAAAAAAGCCTAAAAATAAATAAGTGAATTAGTTGAAAAAACAATAATAAAAAAAACAAATAACAAATAAAAACAAATAAAAAATAAATAAAAAAAACTAGGAGAATATTCCAGGTGCGGGGATTTTAAATATCAGTGACTGGTTTTCCATCCGACCCTTTAGACCAAAAAAAAAAAATCCTCTAAAATCTTTATTATGTAAATCAGTTCCCAGAAGTTGGTGCTTCTTGTTTTTTTTTTTTTTTTTCTCTTAATCAAATTGGAATTTCACAATTTTTTTTTGTATCTATAAATAAAAATGTTTCTCCATAAGCAGCACCGACTACTTTGTATTTGCAACTGTAATAGCATGGCCTACCTAGCTTTCTACAGGCCAGCAGGAGCCAGCAGGTAAGGATCACTAATAAAATTCTCTAAAATCCTTGAAATGTTAATTGGTTACCAGGAGAGCGGTGCTTCTTGTTTTTATTTTTTTTCTCTTAATTAAATAGGAATTTCACAATTTTTTTTTTTTTATAAATAAAAAATTTTCTCCATAAGCAGCACAGACTACGCTGTAGTAGCAACTGTAATGGCATGGCCTACCTCACTATCTACAGGCCAGACACAGGTAATGATCACTATTAAAATAATCTAAAATCCTTAAAATGTAAATCAGTTTCCAGCAGGATGGTGCTTTTGTATTTATTTTTTTAAATCAAATTGAAATTTCATGATTTTAGGTTTATTTTTTTTTTTTTAATAAAAACGTTTCTCCAGGAGGGTGGTGGTTCTTGTTTTGTTGTGTTTTTTTTTTTTTTTTTTGGAACTGGTATTTCACAATTTTTTTTTAATAAATAAAAAAGTTTCTCCATAAGCAGCACAGACTATGCTGTAGTAGCAACTGTAATGGCATGGCCTACCTTGCTATCTACAGAACAGAAGCCCTTAAGGGTCGCTAATAAAATCCTAAAAATGGAAATCAGTTCCCAGGAGTGCGGCGCTTCTTGTTTTTTTTTTTTTTTTTTTTTATTCAAATTGGAAATTCATGATTTTATTTTTATTTTTTTTTAAATAAAAGAGTTTCTCTAGGAGGGTGATGTCTCTTGTTTTTTTGGATTTGGATTTTTTTTTTTTTAATAAATAAAAAAGTTTCCCTATAAGCAGCACAGACTACGCTATAGTAGCAACTGTAATGGCATGGCCTAGCTCCAGAACAGAAGCAGGTAAGGATCTCAAATAAAATCTTCAAAAATGTTTAATATATAAATCAGTTGCCAGAAGGCGGTGCTTCTTGTTTTGTTTTTTTGTTTTTCCCTTAAATTGCAATTTCACAATTTTTATTTATTTATTTTTTCATAAATAAATAAAAAAGTTTTTCCAAAGTCAACACAGACTACGCTTTATTAGCAACTGTAATTGCATGGCCTGCCTCACAATCTAGAGAACAGAAGCAGGTAAGGATCACTAATTAAATTCTCTAAAATCCTCAAAATGTTAAACAGTTCCCAAGAGGGCGGTGCTACTTGTTTTTTCTTAATCAAATTGGAACTTCCTGATTTTTTTTTTTTTTTTTTAATGAAAAAGTTTCTTTAGAAGGGTGGTGTTTCTTTTTTTTTTTTTTTTTTTTTTTTGTAATTTAAATTTCCCAATTTTATCTTTGTTTTTATAGATAAAAACATTTCTCCATAAGCAGCACAGACTATGCTTTATTAGCAACTGTAATGGCATGGCCTACCTCCCTATCTACAGGCCAACAGCAGGTAAGGAACTCTAATAAATATTGATATTTGATATACTGATTTTTTTTTTCTCTTAATCAATTTGGAATTTCACATTTTTTAAACTTTTTTTTTTTAAATAAAAAAATGTCCCCATAAGCAGCACAGACTTCGCTGTATTGGCAACTGTAATGGCCTTCCTCCATATCTACAGAACAGAAGCAGGTAAGGATCACTAATAAAATCCTCTAAAATCTTTATTATGTAAATAAGTTTCCAGGAGGGCAGGGCTTCTTGTTTTTGTTTTTTTTTTTTTCTCTTAATCAATTTGGAATTTTTTACTTTTTTTTTTAAATAAAAAAGTTTCCCCATAAGCAGCACAGACTACTTTACTGTATAGTAGCAACTGTAATGGCATGGCCTACCTCACTATCTACAGAACAGAAGCAGGTAAGGATCACTAATAAAATTCTCTAAAATCCTTGAAATGTTATTCAGTTCCCAGGAGGGCGGCGCTTCTTGGTTTTTCTTTTTTTTTTCTTTTTCTTACTCAAATTAGAATTTTTACGATTTAATTTTTATTTATTTTTTCCCAAAATGTATTTTTATTTTTTAATGAATAAAAAAAAAAAAAAAGTTGTTCAGTAAACAGCACAGGCTATGCTGTATTAGCCCTTGTAATGGCATGGCCTACCTCACTATCTACAGGCCAGCAGCAGGTAAGGATCTCTAATAAAATTCTCTAAAATCCTTGAAATGTTAATCATTTCCCAGGAGGGCGGTGTTTCTTAATTTTTTTTTTTTCTCCTAATCAAATTGGAATTTCACAATTTTATATTTTATTATTTTTAATAAATAAAAACGTTTCTCCTTAAGCAGCACAGACTACATTGTAGTAGCAACTTGTAATGGCATGGCCTATCTACAGAACAGAAGCAGGTAAGGATCGGTAATAAAATCCTCTAAAAACTTTAATATGTAAATCAGTTCCCAGAAGGCGGTGCTTCTTGTTATTTTTTTCCTCTTAATCATATTGGAATTTCACAATTTTTTTTTTTTGTTTTTATTTATATAAATTAAAAAGTTTCTCTATAAGCAGCACAGACTACTTTGTGCTACCAACTATAATGGCATGGCCGACCTCACTATTTACAGAACAGAAGCAGGTAAGGATCACTAACAAATTTCTCTTAAATCCTTGAAATGTTAATCAGTTCCCAGGAGGGCGGTGCTTCTTTTTTTTTCTCCTAATTAAATTGGAATTTCACAAATTAATTTTTATTTTTTTTAATAAATAAAAAAGTTTCTCCAGGAGGGTGGCATTTCTTGTTTTTTTTTTAATTGGAATTTCACAATTTAATTTTATATATTTTTTATAAATAAAAAAGTTTCTCCATAAGCAGCACAGACTATGCTGTATTGGCAACTGTAATGGCATGGCCTACCTCCCTATCTACAGGCCAGCAGCAGGTAAGGCTCTCTAATAAAATTCTCTAAAATCATTGCAATGTTAATCAGTTCCCAGGAGGGCGGTGCTTCTTTTTTTTTTCTCCTAATCAAATTGGAATTTTTACAAATTTAATTTTATTTTATTAAATAAATAAATAAAAAAGTTTCTCCAGGAGGGTGACGTTTCTTGTTTTTTTTTTTGTTTTTTTTTGGAATTTCACAATTTTTTTTTTTTTTTTTTTTAGAAATAAAAAAGTTCCTTCATAAGCAGCATAGACTCCGCTTTATAATTCCATCTTCCAGTTTGATGTCTTCAGGGCTGGCGATGACCTGAAATAACAGAAGAGGATTTATTAGTGCAGAGTTTTTGAGTTTTTAGATTTTCTGTTTATTTTTCAAAACAGCGAATATAAAACAAATAAATAAAACCAAAAAGAAAGATAAAATAGAAAAAAAAAACAGATCTGCAGAGAGAGAGCTGGCAATTTATTCCGGGGGATAAAATTCCTTTCTCTGCCTTATCCCTTCAACAGTATATGGGAGCGCGGGACCCCAGGATAGGCAGATAACCAGAAAGGAGTTCACCTGTAAGGGGGCGTTCTTTGCCAACTGGGGTGTCCCAGAGAGCCCCTGGGGATGTCCGGAGTGCTTTAAAAGGATAAAGTGGCACAAGACATGAATGAGTCTAGTAAAAAAATATTTTTCACAAAAAGATCAAAAATCCAACACGTTTCGGTGCTGAAAGCCCCTTCATCAGGGCTAGGAAACAAACATAAAATGATATAAACTGTAGATCTAAAAGTACAAACACAAAATAACCAACAAAAATTCAATACAGAAACATAGAGGAGTGATGGTTGAAAAAAGACCCATTGAGTCTGTCTCCTTTCCCAATAACATATATATATATATATATACAGTGCCTTGAAAAAGTATTCACACCCCTTGAAATTTTCCACATTTTGTCATGTTACAACCAAAAACGTAAAATGCATTTTATTGGGATTTTATGTGATAGACCGACACAAAGTGGCCATAATTGTGAAGTGGAAGGAAAATGATAAATGATACAAATAAATCTGTGAAAAGTGTGGCTGCATTTGTATTCACCCCCCTTTACTCTGATACCCCTAACTAAAATATAGTGGAACCAATTGCCTTCAGAAGTCTTCTAATTAGTAAATAGAGTCCACCTGTGTGTCATTTAATCTCATTATAAATACAGCTGTTCTGTGAAGCCCTCAGAGGTTGGTTAGAGAACCTTAGTGAACAAACAGCATCATGAAGGCCAAGGAACACACCAGACAGGTCAGGGATAAAGTTATGGAGAAGTGTAAAGCAGGGTTAGGTTATAAAAAAAATCATCCCAAGCTTTGACCATCTCACGGAGCGCTGTTCAATCCATCATGGGAAAATAGAAAGAGTATGGCACAACTGCAACCCTACAAAGACACGGCCGTCCACCTAAACTGACCGGACAGGCAAGCATTCATCAGAGAAGCAGCCAAGAGGCCCATGGGAACTCTGGAGGAGCTGCAGAGATCCACAGCTCAGGTGGGAGAATCTGTCCACAGGACAACTATTAGTCGTGCGTTCCACAAATCTGCCCTTTATGGAAGAGTGAGAAGAAGAAAGCCATTGGTGGAAGAAAGCCATAAGAAGTCCTGTTTGTAGTTTGGGAGAAGCCATGTGGGGGACACAGCAAACATGTGGGGGGAGGAGCTCTGCTCAGAGGAGACCAAAATTCAACTTTTTGGCCTAAAAGCAAAACGCTATGTGTGGGGGAAAACTAACACTGTACATCACCCTGAACACACCATCAACACTGTGAAACATGGTGGTGGCAGCATCATGGTGTGGGGATGCTTTTCTTCAGCAGGGACAGGGAAGCTGGTCAGAGTTGATGGGAAGATGGATGGAGCCAAATACAGGACAATCTTAGAAGAAAACCTGTTAGAGTCTGCAAAAGACTTGAGACTGGGGCGGAGGTTCACCTTCCAGCAGGACAACGACCCGAAACATC
>NC_138774.1:4162106-4184606 GCF_965119305.1 Pelophylax lessonae | reverse complement strand
GGCTTTAGACAGTTGTCACTAATACGGGTGTCCCCATTGTATGATTTTACACTGAAACATAAGTGTGTAGTACACTGTCTATCTGCCATGCTGTTGCTAGTCCCCCTCTCCCCTCCTTGTACTTGCTGGCAATTCCTGGCTGACAAAATGACATTAGGGAGTTGCTGTGTAAATACAAGAGCTGTAGAAGCTGATGGAAAAAAATGGACTGCCTGACACAGTGTATATAAACATTGTTCAGACAGAGATACAGAGATACAATGTAACATTGTTTATAAACATTGTACAGACCAAAGTTAGAGAGATACAAGGTAACATTGTTTATAAACATTGTTCAGACGGGAGACAGAGAGATACAAAGTAACAATATTTATAAACATTGTTCGGGCAGGAGATAGAGAGATAGAAAGTAAGAAAAATTTACATACATTGTACATACCAGAGATAGAGAGATACAAAGTAACATTGTTTATAATCATTGATCAGACAGGAGATAGAGATACAAAGTAACATTGTTTATAAACATTGATCAGACGGGAGATAGAGAGATACAAAGTAACATTGTTTATAAACATTGTTCAGACGGGAGATAGAGAGATACAAAGTAACATTGTTTATAAACATTGATCAGATGGGAGATAGAGAGATACAAAGTAACATTGCTTATAAACATTGATCAGATGGGAGATAGAGAGATGCAAAGTAACATTGTTTATAAACATTGATCAGACAGGAGATAGAGAGATACAAAGTAACATTGTTTATAATCATTGATCAGACAGGAGATAGAAAGTAACATTGTTTATAAACATTGTTCAGACAGGAGATAGAGAGATACAAAGTAACATTGTTTATAAACATTGATCAGATGGGAGATATGGAGAGATACAAAGTAACATTGCTTATAAACATTGATCAGATAGGAGATAGAGAGATGCAAAGTAACATTGTTTATAAACATTGATCAGATGGGAGATACAAAGTAACATTGTTTATAAACATTGATCAGATGGGAGATAGAGAGATACAAAGTAACATTGTTTATAAACATTGATCAGACACAGAGGCGGACTGAGCCAGGGGGCAGAGGGGGTATTGCCCCCCTGTGAGACTCTTGCTCGTGGCACAGCTATTAAAGCATGTTTTATGGGTAAAAGGAAGTCTGGGTTTTGTTTAACTATGCCCTTTAAGCCCCTCCCACAAACTGTTTGGCCACACCCACTTTTTTGCCATAGGGCGCCACAGGTCACTGCCTCCCTTAAGTGTCCCTCATTTTCAAGTTCTAAAGTTGGGAGGTATGCTAAAGGCTTCCTGGTGAAGAGGAGTAAAAAGTCCCCTCAGGTACCCTACAGAGTGTGAGTTGAGGACAAGGACAGAGCGCAGGCTGGATGGTGTACGTAAAGTCTGAGCAGAAGCCGGCCCCAAACCCCGCAGTAGGCTCTCCTGACCAAGCCGTCCTGGCTCCCCCCTGCAGCCCCTCTGCCGACCAGTTCGGGAACCCGGAAATGGTGCCGCAGGGCTGTCCTGCTTGATCCCCCCGGTTATCAGAGGCTACCTGGAGGAGAGCTTCAGCCTGGGATAGGAGTCAGGATGAGGCTGGGAAGAGGGAGAGCGGGAGGGGGGCTTAGTTGGTGCACCATGGGCCTCTGGGTTGTACTTTCCCCCTGGGCCAAACCCTGTGAGTCAGCCCCTGGTCAGACAGGAGATAGAATTATAAAGAGTAACTTTGTTACTGTTGCATCTCCTCTGTTTCATTCATCTGCAGATCAATGAGATGAGCTTCTATCTGCATTTGATTGGGGGGGGGGGGTATACAGGGTGAGAGCTGAACTTGTTAAAGTAGTTTTAGTTTTCTGTCCCTTGAACTCAGGAAGGTTCATCTCATAGACCTGAGAGCCAAAATCCGAAATAATCCCCAAAGAAGAATGGCAACAGAGCGCCCTCATCCTCACCCCCCATACAGATTTGTGGGAGTGTTCACTTTCTCCCATCACCGATTTAAACCAGAGCTAATTAACCCACCAGCATGTCTCTGGGGTGTGGGTAGAAACTCACTAAGACAGGGAGAACATACAAACTTCATGCAGGTAGCATCCGGGTCGAGATTCGAACCAAGAACCCCAGTGCTGCAAAAATCAGGATTTTTGCTTTCACGTGATTGGACGATTTGAGTGAACGCTCTCACTAAGCTCAGTGAATACTGGCTTTGCACAGTGAAATTTCTCTTCTTCTTTAGTAAATAAGCTCCATCAGTTATGGTAGGATCAGAATGATTGTTTCCATCGCTTCTCGTGCCCCTGGGGTGGCAGCCCATGGGTGCCGTAATTCTCACCGGTGAGGGGCGACTCACCTTGAGTTTTTGGCACCTTGGTCACTGCACCACACACACTTTTTTCGCACCTGCCTCTTGGGACGGGCCTTTTGGTCAGGACCAGAGGAATTTTTTATTCCTGGCCGAGGGGGCCTGTCAAGGTCTTGCACCTTGGCACTACCTGCACTTCTCCACTTCCCTTTCCCCACTCTTTTTTCTTTGTTGTGTGTCCACGTTTGTCTTTTTGGTTGTCACTTGCACAATTAGTACGGCGTAGGTCCTTGGGCCTGCCCTGAAAGTCTTGGGAGGGGGTGGATATGGCCTTCTGGCTTAGTTCGCCCTCTCTCATGGGGTCTCCCTTCGGGGGAGCCCCACCTAGTACTTGGGGTGGGCTGTTTCGGCAGTCTGCCTGGTTTCGGCTGGACAGGCCATAGTGAGTACCTCAGTCCCTGTCAGGAGTCTTGCGCCACGGGGGATCAGGGTCAGGGCCCTTCCTTTTCGGAGGAGGGCCATGTGTATGCCTAGTGCACTTTTTGTGTGTCTCACGTTTGCGTGTGTGCACTTTTTTATGCACCGGGTGTTAGTTCGAGTGGGTTTCACACACCACGGGCTTTAAAACAAAAAAATTGTTTCTCGGTCTTTTGGTTGAGGTCAAGTGTAGTACCTGTTCTCATCAGTGATACAGTGGGGGCGCTGTGCTGTCATCTGACATGACCAAGGTTGGGTGGCAACTATGCAAATCTGCTGGAGTGACGGGGGCTTGGAAGGTTAGAACCGGCTGGAACAGAAGCCGGGGCGCTCACAGGCAGTTGGGGCACGGGAGTAATTCCCCCGGGAAAGCTGGAAGAGCCTATTACCTCCTGATTTGAACGGTCTACTTTGTCTGGCTAGGGGCCAGGAGGGCAGAAGGTCCGCAGTGTCTGTGCCCCCTGGGAGTGGTCGCCCTAGGGGTGCCCTTAGTAACACTTGGCAGAGGTTTAACTAGAACCTTCAGGGCCCCGATGCAAGAAACCATGAAGTCCCCCCCGGACCCCTGGCCGGGGCCCTTCCCTTTAAGTCTGGGGCTCTTCCCACTGATCCTGGGGCCCTTTACTCTCATTGCGAGCCCTTTATTATGGTCCTGCAGTGGGACCCTTTCACAAGTTCTGCAGTGGACCCCCTTCCTGCCATCTTGGGGACTCCCCACGGAGGTGAAATGCCAGGGCCCGGTCACAAGTGTGACCTTTGTGATCCTGGAAGTTCACCCACTGGTGTCAGTAGTTTTTATTTTTTGGTATTTTAACCACTTCAGCCCCGGAGGATTTGGCTGCTCAAAGACCAGGCCCTATTTTGCGATTCTTTAACGGACAATTGCGCAGTCGTGCGAAGCTGTACCCAAATTAAATTTACGGCCTTTTTTCCCCATAAACAGAGCTTTCTTTTGGTGGTATTTGATCACCTGTGCGATTTTTATTTTTTGCGCTATAAACAAAAAAATAGCGACAAGTTTGAAAAAAATTACAATATTTTTCACATTTTTTTATATGAAATTCTCAAAAAAAAATGTAAAAATCAAAACTTTTTAACATTTTAGGCCAATTTGTTTTCTGCTACATATTTTTGGTAAAAAAAATCGCAATAAGCTTATTTTGATTGGTTTGCGTTTACTAACTACGGGAAAGATTTATGTCATTTTTATTTATTTATTTTTTTTAACTAGTAATGGCGGCGATCTGCGTTTTTTTTTGCGGGACTGCGACATTGCGGAGGACAGATTGGACCCCTGACTGACATTTTTGACACTTTTGGGGGTACCAGTGACATTACTACAGTAATCAGTGCTATATATATGCATTGTTACTGTAAAAATGGCACTGGCAGGGAAGGGGTTAACTTTATTGGTGATCAAGGGGTTAAATGTGTCCCTAGGGGCGTGATTCTAACTGTTAGGGGGTGTGGCTAGTGAAGTAATCACAGAGACATACGATCCTACATAGCAGGATCACATAGCCTCTGTGATTACTTTAGTGAGAATGACAGACGGTTGTGTTTACATCAGCCGTCTGTCTTTCTCCCTCTCCTGTGGAAGATCGCGAGTGGCCAGCGGACATCGGAGCCGCCGGTCACACGCGCTGTCTAGGCAGGGAACGAGCGGTGGTGGAAGCGCGGGAGTGGAAGCGTGTCGGCGGCGGTGTGCGCTCGCCCCCCTACAGGCTCGTGGGCGAGCGACGTAAGTCTACATCGCTTTGCCCAGGAGAGGCTGACTGCCGCAGTAAATAGTCGTGCGGCGGTCGGCAAGTGGTTAATTGAATTATTTTTTATCATTTTATTTTATTTTTTTACAATGTGACTGACTATGACTCTGTCCATTCAGAAAAGAAAGGAGCTGGTAAATTACATATTTACCGACCCCTTCCTGGTTCTCTATTGTGACACATCCCCTGCAGCAGCCAGCAGGAGGGGGAAGGGGGAGGACATAAGGAACCCAGAGACAGCAGAACACAAGTGAACTGGATAGGAGGAGTGGCGGGGGGCAGCATACAGGGGAACCAATCTCCTCCGTTTTCCTCCTGCAGCTAAAGGAGGAGAAAGGAGGACAGTGATTTCTCTACATGCTGCCCCCACTGCCCCTCCTATCCAGGTGTACAGGGGAGCCGCACAGGCCCCCTAGAGCATGGGGCCCGGTTGCAATTGCAACCCCTGCAACCCCTGTAGTTACGCCCCTGACACTTGGGTGTGGGACCCCACGGTGTGAAAAGGAACATGGTTACAGTCACCAAATGCTTTTCTTTCTGCACTGCACCTTTCAGGGCCTGGCCTTTTGGCTAAGTCCGGGGGAAATTTTTGTCTGCCAGGCCTCAGGGCCTAGGCCAATGCACATTCGGCATGGTCAATTTTTTATTTCCTAGTCCTCGGGCTTAGCCTAAAGTCTAGGGGGAGGATGTGTGGCCCTCAGGTTCCTTCCTCCCCTGCCTCTGGGGAGGTCTCTCCTTGGGGGAGCCCCTCGACCAAGTATTTGGGGTCGGCTTCGCCTGGCCTAGAAGAACGGGGTCTGCCAGGCCTTCTGGCTAAGCAGACCATGTAAACCCTGTCAGGTGCCTGCACCCCTGGGGATCAGGGTAGAGTTCCTACCCCTTTGGGGGGGGGGTGGACTAAAAGCACACCCTTAAGTGCACTTTTTATTGTGTGTTCACATGTTTTTGTACACTTACGGGTTTTTTCGTTCTAGGTTTTTGCACCACTGCGAACTTAAAAAAAAGTTTCTACCATTTCTGGGAAAATATACCAACCTTATGATCTCTTGGCAATTAATAGCATTGGCAAGAAGTCCAATTTTCCTTGGCCAGACTGGTAAAATACTGGCCAGGTGGTAACCCTTGTCCCAGGGCCGACACCTTTTAAAACCAACCTGACAGGTTCACTGTAATTAATGCAGCAGCTGGGAAAATGTAGCTCCCAGGTGATTGGCTGGGCTCAGGTGTCCACTCTCTGCTCATTGTGTCCATGTCAGGATTAGCGCCTGGTCCTCCCCCCTCCCTATCCCAACAATCACCTGCCAAGCCCCGTCCATGGAGGGCCGAGCCCCGTATCTGTGGCTGGCAAGAAAAGGTTATCTGGCTGCAGCACCGCCATCACTTCTCCTCTGTGAAATTATAACTCAGGAAAGGAAATTATTAAACATTCTGGTGGGGGCTCCCAGCAGCCAAACTGCGATAGAGGTCAATAATAAGTATGTGCAGCCGGGAACGACAATCCTCTGGGGTGACTGTAGGCTAATTAATAATTAATGCCAGAGACGGGCTGTTTGAAATGCAGATGCGAGGACTTGGGGGGGGGGGGGGGCAGCGCAGTGCGAGAAGAGGAAGCAGATTTGGAGGCAGCAGGGAATTGTGGCTCCCTCACCGGCTGCCTGTGAAAGGCGGACCTGGGTGCAAAGCAAGGCCCATGGTTTAAATTATATTCCCCTCAGCTCTTAATTACCTGAACCGGCTTTGAAGTTCCTCTCTTTTTATCCCGGCTTGAAAAGAGATTGGCTCAGCTGAGGGACTCGACGGAATGATCAAATGCAAGAGAGAGTGGAAGGGAAGAGGCAGAATTCACTGTGTGGGAGTGTGTATGTGTATATATATCACTCGTATACAGCGCCAACACCTCTCCAGTCCCTAGACATAATATACATTTACACATAGGACATATTTATGTACAGAGAATGACCAGCAGGAGGAAGGAGGTCCTGATTCCTCTATATAGATCTTTATATCACCAGGGGTCACCAGCAGGAGGAAGGAGGTCCTGATTCCTCTATATAGACCTTTATATCACTAGAGGGGTCACCAGCAGGAGGAAGGAGGTCCTGATTCCTCTATATAGATCTTTATATCACTAGAGGGGTCACCAGCAGGAGGAAGGAGGTCCTGATTCCTCTATATAGACCTTTATATCACTAGAGGGGTCACCAGCAGGAGGAAGGAGGTCCTGATTCCTCTATATAGATCTTTCCACTACCCCATAATGCCATCTACCCCTTTCCACTACCCCATATTGGCCCCTATCCCTTTCCACTACTCCATATTGGCCCCTATCCCTTTCCACTACTCCATATTGGCCCCTATCCCTTTCCACTACCCCATATTGGCCCCTATCCCTTTCCACTACTCCATATTGGCCCCTACTTCTTTCTACTACCCCATAATGCGACCTACCCCTTTCCACTACCCCATATCGGCCCCTACCACTTTCCACTACCCTTAATGGTACCTACCCCTTTCCAATACCCCATATTGGCCCCTACCCCTTTCCACTTCCCCACAATGGCACCTACCCCTTTCCACTACCCAATATTGACCCCTACCCCTTTCCACTACTCCATATTGGCCCCTACTCCTTTCCACTATCCCATATTGGCCCCTTCCCCTTTCCTCTACCCATAATGGCACCTGCCGCTTACCAACACCCCATATTGGCCCCTAGCCCTTTCCACTATGACATATTGGCCACAACACTTTGCCATAACCCAAATTGTTTTCTCCAAATTTTGCCTTACCCAGTATTGCCACCTCCCACTTTCAACTTAAGCCACACTACCCACAACCCCTTTCCACTTATAATGAAGAAGAACAAAGTCCCTCACAACAACTACAACTCACAACAACAGTCACCCTTTACTTCTATCCTATGCTCCCTCACTCACATCTTCAATTTCTCCCTCTCTACAAACGCCTTCCCCTCCCATCTAAAACATGCACAGATCACTCCCATACTTAGAAGCCCTCACTGGACCCCACCAACCCGAATAACATAAGACCCATCTAATTGCTTCCGTTTATCTCTTAACTTTTAGAATGCTTAGTCTACAACTGTCTGAGCTCCTACCTCACTGAAAACAACCTTCTTGACCTCTTACAGTCTGGCTTTTGCTTACTACATTCCACTGAACCTGACTTACTACAACTCACTAATGATTTACTAACTGCTAAAACCAATGGCCACTTCTCCATTCTCCTACTACTATAACTCTCTGCAGCCTTTCATACTGTTGACCATCCCCTCCTCTTATAAAAAAAAAAATTCCACTCTCTTGGCCTTCAAGACCCCCCTCTCTCTTGGTTCTCCTCCTACCTATCACAGCACACCTTCAGTGTTACCTATAACTCTGTCTCCTCCCCTCCACCTCTTTCTGTAGGGGTCCCCCAAGGTTCTGTCTTCAGACCCCTCTTCTTTTCCATCTACACCTCCTCCTTTGATCACTTGTTAACCTCCCATGGCTTCCAAATACCATCTTTATGCTGATGACACCCAGTGGCGGCCGGTGCGTTGGGGGCGCAGGGGCGCCACCCCCCCTATCCATGCGTCCAGCCCCCTAATATACATGTGGGGCGATGGACGCATGGAGTTCAATGGGGCTTTGTTTTTAATCACCTGATTAGAGCCAGAGGCTTCAGAAAAGGGTGGACCCAGGGCGCAGAGCAGTGCGCCCTGAGCCCACCCATTGTGTGACAATAGCGAATGAAAATTCGCTATTGTCACACGGATCCTTCTCCTGGCCAATCAGGAAGCGGTTCCGAGACCCGCTTCCTGATTAGCCAAAAGGCAAACCCCATGCCATTGGCCAAGGAGGAGGCGGGAGGACTGAGGACTCGAGGAGACACGGGGACTGAAAAGAAGCCGCCGCTACAGGTAAGTGCACTGATCTCGGGGGGAGGGGCTTGGCAGTCTGTTCACTCTGCATTGAAAGGGGGCACGCTGATCTCTGCATTGAAGGGGGCACGCTGGTCTCTGCATTGAAAGGGGGCACACTGTTCACTCTGCATTGAAAGGGGGCATGCTGGTCATTGCATTGAAAGGGGGCACGCTGGTCTCTGCATTGAAAGGGGGCACGCTGGTCTCTGCATTGAAAGGGGGCACGCTGGTCTCTGCATTGAAGGGTGACACACTGTTCACTCTGCATTGAAAGGGGGCATGCTGGTCACTGCATTGAAAGGGGGCACGCTGGTCTCTGCATTGAAAGGGGGCACGCTGGTCTCTGCATTTAAAGGGGGCACGCTGGTCTCTGTATTGAAAGGGGGCACTCTGGTCTCTGCATTGAAAGGGGGCACACTGGTCTCTGCATTGAAAGGGGGTATGCTGGTCTCTGCATTGAAGGGGGCACGATGATCTCTGCATTGAAGGGGGCATGCTGGTCACTGCATTGAAAGGGGGCACGCTGGTCACTGCATTGAAAGGGGGCACGCTGGTATCTGCATTGAAAGGGGGCACGCTGGTCTCTGCATTGAAAGGGGGCACTCTGGTCTCTGCATTGAAAGGGGGCACGCTGGTCTCTGCATTGAAAGGGGGTACGCTGGTCTCTGCATTGAAGGGGGCACAATGATCTCTGCATTGAAGGGGGCATGCTGGTCTCTGCATTGAAAGGGGCACAATGATCTCTGCATTGAAGAGGGCATGCTGATCTCTGCATTGAAAGAGGGCACACTGTTCACTCTGCATTGAAAGGGGGCACGCTGGTCACTGTGCATTGAAAGAGGGGCACGCTGGTCACTGTGCATTGAAAGGGGGCACGCTGTGGTCACTCTGCATTGAAGGGGGCACACTATACCTTGATTACTGAAGGCCCCTTTCACACTTTTGTGACCTCAAAGTCACGCAATTTTTTACAGCGTTTTTCGCTGAAAAGCAATGCCTATTACATTTTTCTGTTTGCGCCCCCCCCAAAAATTTTTTAGCACCAGCCGACACTGATGACACCCAAATATCTCTCTCTTTTCTCCTCACCTCACTCTTTCAGTCTCCTCTCACATTACTAAATTACATATCAGCGTGGATGTCACACCACTTCATCAAACCGAATCTTTCTAAAATCAAGCTCATAATATTCCCCTCCTACCTGAGCCCCCTCCCCTGACTTCTCCATCAAGATCAATAATACAAATATCAGTCCTTACCCTCATGCCAGGGTACTAGGTATAATCCTGCACTCTGACCTGTCCTTTAAGACCCACATCCAATACTCTCCAAATCTTGTACTCTTCACCTCCGTAACATCTCCAAAATACGCCCCTTTTTAACTGCTGAAACCACTAAGCACCTTATTTACTCCCTTGTTATCTCTCACCTTGACTTTTGTAACCTCCTCCTCATTTGCCTATCTCTTCGCAGGCTATCTCTTCTTTAGTCTGTCATGAATGCTGCTACCAGACTTATCCACCTTACCAACCGCTCAGTGTCCTCTACCCCCTCTGCCAATCCTTCCACTGGCCTCCATTCAGTGTCCGCCACCCCTCTCTGCCAATTCCTCCACTGGCCTCCAATCAGTGTCCTTCACCCCCCTCTGCCAATTCCTCCACTAGCCTTTGCTCAGTGTCCTCCACCCCTCTCTGCCAATCCTTCCACTGGCCTCCATTCAGTGTCCGCCACCCCTCTCTGCCAATTCCTCCACTGGCCTCCAATCAGTGTCCTTCACCCCCCTCTGCCAATTCCTCCACTAGCCTTTGCTCAGTGTCCTCCACCCCTCTCTGCCAATCCTTCCACTGGCCTCCATTCAGTGTCCTCTACCCCCTCTGCCAATCCTTCCACTGGCCTCCATTCAGTGTCCGCCACCCCTCTCTGCCAATTCCTCCACTGGCCTCCAATCAGTGTCCTTCACCCCCCTCTGCCAATTCCTCCACTTGCCTCCATTCAGTGTCCGCCACCCCTCTCTGCCAATTCCTCCATTAGCCTTTGCTCAGTGTCCTCCACCCCTCTCTGCCAACCCCTCCACTGGTTTCCACTCAGTGTCCTCCACCCCTCTCTGCCAATCCTTCCACTGGCCTCCATTCAGTGTCCGCCACCCCTCTCTGCCAATTCCTCCACTAGCCTTTGCTCAGTGGCCTTGCCCCCCTCTCTGCCAATTCCTCCTCTAGCCTTTTCTCAGTGTCCTGCACCCCTCTCTGCCAATCCCTCCACTGGCCTCCAATCAGTGTCCTTCACCCCTCTCTGCCAATTCCTCCATTAGCCTTTGCTCAGTGTCCTCTACCCCTCTCTGCCAATCTCTCCACTGGTTTCCACTCAGTGTCCTCCACCCCTTTCTGCCAATCCCTCAACTGGCCTCCAATCAGAGTCCTTCACCCCTCTCTGCCAATCCCTCCACTGGCCTTTGCTCAGTGTCCTTGAATACAATTCAAACAATAACATACAAAGCCATTTACATCTATACCACGAGCTACATCACCATCACCAATCTTGTCTTTAAATATCATCCAATATCACACAAACCGTCCTCTCTATTCCTTCCAAGACCTCCTGCTTTCTAGCTCCCTTGTCTCCTCCCATCTTCTCCAAGACTTCTCCCATCTTCTGGAACTCTCTACCCCAATCTGTCCGGCTATTTAGTACTTTGTCCACTTTTAGGCGATCCCTGAAGGCTATCCGGCCTTCAGCTAATAACCAAATTGTCTATTTCTCCCATCAGTTCATCTCTCACAGGTTTTACCTTTTGTTCCACCAGCCCCTTCATATTAGTTTGTAAGCTCCCAGGAACACGGCTCTCCCAACCCTCTTGTATTGAATTGTATTGTTACTGGTTTGTCTCCCTTTATATCATAAAGTGCTGTGCAAACTGGTGGCCCTCTATAAATCCTGTATAATAATATTTACAGAGAAGAAAATTCTGGAACCATATAGAATAGATACATATAGACTGATCCCTGCCACAATAATAAAAATAATGCAGTATTTCTATATCAAGTGTCAATATTTTGTGGGGCCACCATTATTTTCCAGCACTGCCTTAACCCTTTTGGGCATTGAGTTCTCACAGGTTACCGCTGGAGTCCTCTTCCCCTCCTCCATGATGACATCACAGAGCTGGTGGATGTTAGAGACCTTGCACTCCTCCACCTTCTGTTTGAGGATGCTCCACAGATGCTCAATAGGGTTTAGGTCTGGAGACGCTTGGCCAGTCCATCACCTTTACCCTCAGCTTCTTTAGCAAGGCAGTGGTTATCTTGGAGGTGTGTTTGGGGTTGTTATCATGTTGGAATATTGCCCTGTGGCCCAGTCTCTGAAGGGAGGGGATCATGCTCTGCTTCAGTATGTCACAGTCAATGTTGGCATTCATGGTTCCCTCAATGAACTGTAGCTCCCCAGTGCCGGCAGCACTCATGCAGCCCCAGACCATGACACTCCCACCACCATGCTTGACTGTAGGAAGACACACTTGTCTTTGTACTCCTCACCTGGTTGCCACCACACATGCCTGACACCATCTGACACCAAATAAGTTTATCTTGGTCTCATCAGAGCACAGGAGATGGTTCCAGTAATCCATGTCCTTAGTCTGCTTGTCTTCAGCAAACTGTTTGTGGGCTTTCTTGTGCATCATCTTTAGAAGAGGCTTCCTTCTGGGATGACAGCCATGCAGACCAATTTGATGCAGTGTGCGGCGTATGGTCTGAGCACTGAAAGGTTGACCCCCTTCAACCTCTGCAGCAATGCTGGCAGCACTCATACGTCTATTTCCCAAAGACAACCTCTGGATATGACGCTGAGCACTCAACTTCTCTGGTTGACCATGGTGAGGCCTGTTCTGAGTGGAACCTGTCCTGTTAAACCGCTGTATGGTCTTGGACACCGTGCTGCAGCTCAGTTTCAGGGTCTTGGCAATCTTCTTATAGCCTCGGCCATCTTTATGTGGAACAACAATTCTATTTTTCAGATCCTCAGAGAGTTCTTTCCATGAGGTGCCATGTTGAACTTCCAGTGACCAGTATGAGAGAGTGAGAGCGATAACACCAAAATTAACACACCTGCTCCCCATTGACACCTGAGACCTTGTAACACTGACGAGTCACATGACACCGGGGAGGGAAAATGGCTAATTGGTCCCAATTTGGACATTGTCACTTAGGGGTGTACTGACTTTTGTTTCCAGCGGTTTAGACATTAATGGCTGTGTGTTGAGTTATTTTGAGGGGACAGTAAATTTACACTGTTATACAAGCTGTACACTCACTACTTTACATTGTAGCAAAGTGTCATTTCTTCAGTGTTGTCACATGAAAAGATAGAATAAAATATTTACAAAAATGTGAGGAGTGTACTTACTTTTGTGAGATACTGTATATATATATATATATATATATATATATATATATATATATATATATAGTGGTCAGTGGGGTAAGTATTTAACGTAGATAAGAACACCCATACTAAGGAAACATGTTGTCTGCCATTGCCAGGTTCACTATCTTATCAGCCACTGACTTCAAGTATAGAGACCAGAGCCAGCCAAGCAATGAACATTTCTAGATCAGGAGCCTCCATATTCCTCGTGACACATTTCTTTACCAGAGCTGAAATTGCTGGCACCCCCTTGTGGCTGGGATGTGAACTACTCCCTCTATACATATTGTTACATTGTATCCTGGAGGTTAAATTATTATCAATAATACAATCCCTCATCTGTGCAATGCGGGGGCCCCAACTGTATTCAGTCAGCTCATTGACAACATTCACAAAAGTTATATGAAAATTGCAGGAAGCACCAAATTCTGCCTCTTGTATTATGTTCTGATAGATAGATAGATAGATAGATAGATAGATAGATAGATAGATAGATAGATAGATAGATAGATAGATAGATAGATAGATAGATAGATAGATAGATAGATAGATAGATAGATAGATAGATAGATAGATAGATAGATAGATAGATAGATAGATAGATAGATAGATAGATAGATAAAAACTTAAAAAGTAGTACATTATATTATGTTTAATAAGTATATAGTCTTATTATTAAACCATTTGTCCTTTGGGCTGGGGGAAGACACGCTACTACAACACGTGAAGCAGTGACTGTTTTGCGTTGTGTTGCAGTGGTGTCATTCATTCATTCAACGTATCTTACCAATGCAGTCACACCAAACATTACCACACTTCTGTGCATTGTTGTTTGTTGCCTGTCAAAAAGTATGTGTATTTAAAATATATACACACATCCCAACACCTAGTATATACAGCACATACCTCCCACAGTCCAATATATACAAACACTAATCAGCCAAAACTTTATGACCACCCACCTAATATTGAGTAGGTCCTGCTTTTACCCCAAAACAGCCCTGACCCGTTGAGGCATGGACTCCTCTAGACTAGGGATGCTCGAACTTTTGAAAAGTTCGGTTCGACCAGAACACCCGAACTACCCCGAAAGTTCTGCCCGGATTTCAGAACCCCATTGAAATCAATGGGACCCGAACTTCGGTAATCAAAAAACACCATTTTGAACCCCTAAAACCCAATAAATGCCCTTAAAAAGTGCCTAGGGTTCTGGGTCATGCCCCAGGGACTATTAATCACACAAAAAAAGTTCTTAAAAATTGTCATTTTTGATAGAGAGCCAATTATTGAAAAAATTATTGAAAAAAAAAATGAGATTTCTTTGGATTTAGTGTCTGGGGGGTGTAAAAAGTGTACCTGTGAAGTGTCAGCTCTGCAGCATGTCCAGAACCAGGAAAAAACGTTTGTTTGTATTAGAATTGCAGTAGAGCAGGATAGTGGCTTCGCTATTTTCACACCCGGCTTTTTGTTGCAGGCGTTTATAGGGCTTTTTTGTGGACGTGTTTGGAAGCAGGCATAACATCTGAACTTCTGTGTAGGGGTATATACACACACACACATGTATGTATATATACACATACACATATATAGGTGTAAAAGTAGCAGAACCCTATGGCTGCGCTAATGAAATTATTAACACACATAAGACTTTGCTCCTATCACACCTATATGTGTGTATATATACATATAAGTGTGTGTGTATATATACCCCTATACAAAAGTTCAGATGTTATGCCTGCCAGAGAGTCAGAGAGAGAGAGAGAGAGAGAGAGGGGGGATGAGAGAGAGAGGGGGGTGAGAGAGAGAGGGGGGATGAGAGAGGGGGATGTGAGTGAGAGAGAGAGGAGGGGTGAGAGTGAGAGAGAGAGAGGGGGGGTGAGAGTGAGAGAGAGAAGGGTGAGAGAGAGAGAGAGAGAGGGGGATGAGAGAGGGGGGGGGGTGAGTGAGAGAGAGAGGGGGGGTGAGAGTGAGAGAGAGAAGGGTGAGAGAGAGAGAGGGGTGAGAGAGAGAGAGAGAGGGTGAGAGAGGCAGCTCTAGCAACCAGTGGCCAGTAGAGTTTCAGGTGGAGGGGGGGCGGCTTTTTGCTGCCCCCCTGCAAAGTGCCGCCCTAGGCCTGGGCCTTGTTGGCCTAGGCCAAAATACAGCTCTGTGCCGCGTATGGTCTGAGCACTGACAGGCTGACCCCCCACCCCTTCAACCTCTGCAGCAATGCTGGCAGCACTCATACACCTATTTCCCAAAGACAACCTCTGGATATGAAGTTGAGCACGTGCACTCAACTTCTTTGGTGGACCATGGTGAGGCCTGTTCTGAGTGGAATTTGTCCTGTTAAACTGCTGTATGGTCTTGGCCACCGTGCTGCAGCTCATAGCCTAGGCCATCTTTATATAGAGCAACCATTCTATTTTTCAGATCCTCAAAGAGTTCTTTGCCATGAGGTGCCATGTTGAACTTTCAGTGACCAGTATGAGAGAGTGAGAGCGATAACACCAAATTTAACACACCTGCCCCCCATTCACACCTGAGACCTTGTAACACTAACGAGTCACATGACATCGGGGAGGGAAAATGGCTAATTGGGCTCAATTTGGACATTTTTACTTAGGGGTGTACTCACTTTTGTTGCCAGCGCTTTAGACATTAATGGCTGTGTGTTGAGTTATTTTAAGGGGACAGCAAATTTACACTGTTATACAAGCTGTACACTCACTACTTTACATTGTAGCAAAGTCTCATTTCTTCAGTGTTGTCACATGAAAAGATAAAATAAAATATTTTCAAAAATGTGAGGGGTGTACTTATTTTTGTGAGATTCTGTATAAATATATATATATATATATATATATATATATATATACAAACCCAATTCCAAAAAAGTTGGGACACTGTACAAATTGTGAGTAAAAAAGGAATGGACTAATTTGCAAATCTCATAAACTTATATTTTATTCACAATATAATATAGATAACATATTAAATGTAGAAAGTGAGACATTGTGAAATGTCATGCCAAATATTGGCTCATTTTGGATTTCATGAGAGCTCCACATTCCAAAAAAGTTGGGACAGGCAGCAATAAGAGGCCGGAAAAGTTAAATGTACATATAAGGAACAGCTGGAGGACCAATTTGCAACTTATTCGGTCAATTGGCAACATGATTGGGTATAAAAAGAGCCTCTCAGGGTGGCAGTGTCTCTCAGAAGTCAGGATGGGCAGAGGATCACCAATTCCCCCAATGCTGCGGGGAAAAATATTGGAGCAATATCAGAAAGGAGTTTCTCAGAGAAAAATTGCAAAGAGTTTGATGTTCTCATCATCTACAGTGCATAATATCATCCAAAGATTCAGAGAATCTGGAACAATCTCTGTGTGTAAGGGTCAAGGCCGGAAAACCATACTGGATGGCGGTGATCTTCGGGCCCTTAGACGGCACTGCATCACATACAGGAATGCTACTGTAATGGAAATCACATCATGGGCTCAGGAATACTTCCAGAAAACATTGTCGGTGAACACAATCCACCGTGCCATTCACCGTTGCCGGCTAAAACTCTATAGGCCAAAAAAGAAGCCATATCTAAACATGATCCAGAAGCGCAGGCGTTTTCTCTGGGCCAAGGCTCATTTATAATGGTCTGTGGCAAAGTGGAAAACTGTTCTGTGGTCAGACGAATCAAAATTTGAAGTTCTTTTTGGAAAACTGGGACGCCATGTCATCCGGACTAAAGAGGACAAGGACAACCCAAGTTGTTCTCAGCGCTCAGTTCAGAAGCCGGCATCTCTGATGGTATGGGGGTTGCATGAGTGCGTGTGGCATGGGCAGCTTACACATCTGGAAAGGCCCCATCAATGCTGAAAGGTATATCCAAGTTCTAGAACAACATATGCTCCCATCCAGATGTCGTCTCTTTCAGGGAAGACCTTGCATTTTCCACCATGACAATGCCAGACCACATACTGCATCAATTACAACATCATGGCTGCATAGAAGAAGGATCCGGGTACTGAAATGGCCAGCCTGCAGTCCAGACCTTTCACCCATAGAAAACATTTGGCGCATCATAAAGAGGAAGATGGGACAAAGAAGACCTAAGACAGTTGAGCAACTAGAAGCCTGTATTAGACAAGAATGGGACAACATTCCTATTCCTAAACTTCAGCAACTTCTCCTCAGTCCCCAGACGTCTGCAGACTGTTATAAAAAGAAGAGGGGAGGCCACACAGTGCTAAACATGGCCTTGTCCCAACTTTTTTGAGATGTGTTGATGCCATGAAATTTAAAATCAACTTATTTTTCCCTTAAAATGATAAATTTTCTCAGTTTAAACATTTGATATGTCATCTATGTTGTATTCTGAATAAAATATTGAAATTTGAAACTTCCACATCATTGCATTCAGTTTTTATTCACAATTTGTACAGCGTCCCAACTTTTTTGGAATCGGGTTTGTATATTTATATATTTATTTATTTATATATATATATAACACTTTATAGTGTATTGAAGATAATACTCCATGCAAAGAATTTCCTACTTGTAAATATCTTCTACGCGTTTCGCAGGACAAGGCCAGCTTCAGGAAGAAACTGTTATCACATATCTGTTGCACATGCTGGCAGCATCGATCAATATTAGGAATGACACTCCTGATCACCTGGACCCCTCAGTGATCATCACATGGTTATCATAAAGAGAATATGTTTCCAAATCTGTTACCCTCATCCTCAATAAGAAGGGTTAAAAGGTAATAAAACTTCTCCCGGGTGGAATTTTGTTGTTTTTGTTATGGACCACAAAAACAGGGTCCTCTATGGTCCATGGATCACTTCCAGGGACACAGACAGGCTTATTTTTGGTGGCTGTGTCCCTCTGAGACACAACAAGTAGTGAAGGGAAATACCTACTTAGGCAGTTGTTACCATAAAAGGTGTCCCCACAGGAAGATTTCCCTTCTCTTCCTGTTCTGGTGACAACTCTAAATGCTTTCCTCTTACTTTCTATCCCAGTGACACCTGGACAAATAGAGTAAAATACCTCCCTCCCCTCCCCCCCCCCCCCAAAAGGGACACATACAGCCAGAAAAACTTACTCTGCCAAAAAGTGATTGACCACTTCCCACCCAGGCCAATTCTGACGTTTCTCTCCTACATGTAAAAATCATACATTTTTTGGTAGAAAATTATTTAGAACCCCCAAACATTATATAAGGGTTTTTTTTTTTTGTTTTTTAGCAGAGACTCTAGGGACTAAAATGGCGGTCATTTGAACTTTTTTTTTGTTGCATGGTATTTGCGCAGCAATTTTTCAAACGCGTTTTAAAAAAAAAAAAACTTCCATGAGTTAAAAAAAAAAAAGAAAACAGTAAAGTTAGCCCAATTTTTTTGTATATTGTGAAAGATGATGTCATGCCGAGTAAATAGATACCCAACATGTTACGGTTTAAAATTGCACACACTCATGGAATGGCGCCAAACTTTGGTACTTAAATAAAAAAGAGAGATTTGGGACTTTATTTGAGGTGCTTATAAAAAGCACCTCCATCCCTGTTGAAGTCAAAAAATGGGGAAAGGGAAAGGGAAAAATATAAAATTGTAAAATGAGGTATGGGGGGGGGGGGGGAGAGGGGGGGGGGAGTTGGGTATAAACTATTAAAAAGGAAAGATAACATATTATGCCAAGTTGCCATGGTAATAGCAACTAAAATATATATATAAAAAACAGGAAGGGTTTGATAAATTACATAATTGCAATAATATAAATGCATATAAAATAGTTAAATTCCTATAAAACACACGAGGGGATTTTGGGACTTTTTTTCCTTTTTAATGGTTTATACCCAACTCCCCCCCTCCCCCTCTCCCCTCATACCTCATTTTACAATTTTATATATTTCCCTTTCCCCCTTCCCCATTTTTAAACTTCAGTACTTAAAAATCTCCATAGGCGACACTTTTTTAAACATTTTAAATACAGGTTACCAGTTTAGAGTTACAGAGGAGGTCTAGGGATAGAATTATTGCTCTCGCTCTAACGATCGCGGCGATACCTCACATGTGTGGTTTGAATGGCGTTTACATGTGCGGGCGCGACCTACATAGGCGTTCACTTCTGTAAACAAGCACGCAGGGGGTGTCGGCGCTTTCAATATTTTTGATTTATTTTATTGATTATTTTACTTTTATGTTTATATTTTGAAACTTTCCTTTTACATTTTTTTTTTCTTTGATCCCTTTTATTCCTATTATAAAGAATGTAATCATCCCTTGTAGTAGGAAGAGGGAATGACGGGTCCTTTTTTACAGCGAGATCCCGAGGTCTTAGGCTCCATGTACACGGGACGCTGGAAATGGCCGTTTAGGAGCAGTTGGGCGTTTTTTTCAGAAGCCCCTGAACCCATCTACATTTTATCTTATCTGTCCATGTACACAGGGTCGTTTACAGTCATTTACAGGCAGTTGCGTTCAGGGATGTTTTTTAGAACGCAATTATTTGCGCTCAAACGTGTGTTTCCTGGCGTTTCAAGCGCAAAAACGCGACCGAACGCGTCCGAACGCGACCGAACGCGATGACCCGTGTTTAGCGTTCGCGTTTTTACATTTTAAAGGGGAATCATTTTTTTGACCTCTAGGAACAGTTCTAAACCCAAACGCCCGCAAACGCCCGCTAAACGTGGCGACCGAACGGACGTTTCAAACGTCCTAAAAATTCCAGCATTCAAAGGGACTTTTAACAACGTCCCGTGTACATGGAGCCTAAAAGATCGCACGTCTCTCCTCTAGGCTGGAAAGCCTAAAAAAAAACAAAAACTCTATATGGTGAACTTCCGCCGCCGGTGGATTCCTTCACCACCCCTCTGCCAGCAGGAAAAGATACATTGTATCCCTAGAGGAGAAATAAACATCAGGATACAAAGGAGGGATGAGAGGGCGTGGTCTAGGTTAGTGTCAGGCTACACTTGAGCGCAGCGTCTTTGAGCGTTTTCCCGGCAGGTTTTTTTTTTGCGCGTTTTTATGCGTGATTTTGGTGCGTTTTTTTGCACGACTTGCACGATAGAATACAGCGATTTTGAGCTTTGGCATTTTTTTTATTAGCCAATAGAGAAAACTATCATCTGTTGCATCATTTGTTGCTAGAGTTTTCAGCTTTTTTTGTTTTTCCATAAGTTTTTATTTCTTTTTTCATTATTATTATCATACATTTATATTTATTATTGTTTTTTTTTGTTTTGTTCTTTTTTTTTTTAACCGTTAGGCTAAGGGGTTAAAATAAAGGTTAGGTCAGGGTTAGGATTAGGGTTAGGGTTGTTTATTATTTATTTTTTGTTAGAGTTAGGGTGTTAACACTACTTCTACTAATACTAATGTTAATAATGCAATTAAAAAAAATAAAAAATAATAATAAAAATGAATAAATAAATGTAAAACAAATACACAAATAAATAAAAATAACCATAAATAAATAATAAATACATTTAATAAATAAATTATAAGTAATGACAAATAATGAACCGCTAACCTTAACCCTAACTGTTAAAAAAAAAAAATAATAATAAACAACTAAACACCCTAACCCTAAGGCCCCGTACACATAGCAGCGACGCTACTTCCCGGGGCGACCTCCGAGGTCGCGGCGCGCTGCTCGCCCCGCCACCTCGGAGCGGCCGGCACGGACTTCATAACATTGAAGTCTATGGCGGTCGCCTCCTGGTCGCCCCAAAGAAGCTCTGGACCCTTTTTCTAAGTCGGAGCGACTTGATTCGCTCCTATTAGAACGGGTCCGCAGCTTCCCTATGGAAGGCGACCTGTGAGGCGACCAGGTTGCCTCACAGGTCGCCCCAGTGTGAACGGGGACTAACACAAAATAAATCAATTATTAATTGTATTGTTATTAATATTATTATTAATTTTTCTGTTCGGGTTTGGGTGTTTATTATTTTATTATTATTATTATTATTATTATTATTATTATTATTATTATTATTATTATTAATAATGATAATAGTAATAATGTATGTGCAAAAAAGGGATCTGGCGCCAAAATCAATCTCTAAGCTGTTATTGGGGAATACTATGTATGAAGTGTAGTTGCTGTTAATTGACTGCAGGGATGTGCAGCAAACAAATTGATCAACAAACTTAAAATCAGTGCAAATCTAGGTGAGAGGTTAAATATTATTCATTTATGTATTATTACATATTCATTTATTTTAATTTTTTTTTTATTAATTTATGATGATTTTTAGTTATTTGTGTATTTATTTTCCATTTATTTATTCAAATATTAGTATTATTTTATTTCTTATTTTTTTTCATTTAAGCAAAAATTCGCACAAAAACGCAGGCATGCGCACAAAAATTAATTTCTATGGGAATAAAAATGTGCCAAAACGCTCAAATCTGCCCAATTTGAGCTACAGAAAAAGCTCCAGAACTTTTTGGAGCTTCAGGCATTTGGCTTCAGGCGACTTGGAGTGGGGATGTAAACCGTCTCCATAGAGAATCATTGATTTTTTTTCTCCTCCAGCGTTTTGGAGCTTCAAGTTGTAAATGGGGGCTCAGTGTTGTCAATGATTTAAGTAGGTTAAAAAAAATGTCAAAATTCTCCTCAATATTTCTGGACCGCACCCCAGGTACAAACACTTTGCTTGGTGGCAGTCATGGTAATAACAAGAAATATGCAAATCAATTTGAAAAAAAAATATGTTTTTACTACTTTAGGCAGGTTTGCTTTTTGCAAAAAGAAAAAAGAAAAATCAGAGACAGTGTTGGGGGTAGTAGTGATAATAATAACTATTTTTTTCAGGGGTAGTGTTGGGGGTACTAGTGATGATAATAGTTATTATTTTAGGGGCAATGTTGGGGGTCGTAGTGATGATAATAAGTATTATTGCCGGGGCAGTGTTGAGGGTAGTAGTTATGATAACTATTATTTCAGGAGCAATGTTGGGGGTAGTAGTGATGATAATAATTATTATTTTAGGGGCAATGTTGGGGATAGTAGTTATAATAATACCTATTTTTGCAGGGGCATTGTTGAGGGTAGTAGTGATAATAAAAATTACTTATGGGGCAGTGTTGGGGATAGTAGTGATGATATTAACTATTGTTTGAGGGCAATGTTGGGGGTAGTAGTGATGACAATTATCTTTTCAGGGGCTGTGTTGGGGTTAGTAGGGATGATACTAATTCTTATTTCAAGGGGCAATGTTGGGGGTAGTAGTGATGATATTAATTATTATTTCAAGGGCAGTGGTGGGGTTAGTAGTGATGATAATAACTATTATTGCAGGGGCAATGTTGGGGGTAGTAGTGATGATACTAACTATTATATTAGGAGCAATGTTGGGGGTAGTAGTGATGATAATTAATATTTCAGGGGCAATCTTGGGGATAGTAGTGATGATAACAACTAATATTGCAGAGGCAATGTTGGGGGTAGTAGTAATGATAATAATTATAATTTCAGGAGTAGTGTTGGGGGTAGTAGTAATGATAATAATTCTTATTGCAGGGGCAATGTTGTGGGTAGTAGTGATGATAATAACTATTATTTCAGGGGCAATGTTGGGGGTAGTAGTGATGATACTAACTATTATATTAGGAGCAATGT